>NW_005199422.1:0-9224 GCF_000372725.1 Emiliania huxleyi CCMP1516 | reverse complement strand
AAGGGGAGGGAAAATAATAAATCACGTTAAAATGATATGGGATATAGGATAACCAAGTGAAAAAAATAGAGAAAGGGTGTATGAGTAGGCTATAGTGATAAGGATACGCCAGAAATTAGTGGCAGTGAGAGGGAACCACTCCGGGAAGAAATCTGCGAAGAGAAAGGAGAAACCCAGGAGGGAAAGGGCCCGGAACCCATTCCGGGATGAGGTTGAACCCCATGAGGAAGAGAATGGGCGACGTCACGGGGGAAGTGCGCCTAAATGCCCGTGTGGTAGTCGTGGAACACGGGCAGCGCCCAGGGTGGCGTTCTCGTCGACCGGGTCGGTGAACTCGCAGATGCCCAGCGCAGCCGGCGCAGCCTGCGGAACGTGCGCGTGCGCGTGCGCGCGGACCGGAAGGGGGGAGAGGGGGGGGGGGGCGTGCGGGCGCACGGTCGCGGGCGCACCGTGTACATGCGGTCGGTCCCGCACTGGAAGCTGCTCCCCGCCGCTTCCATGCGGCCCGGCAGGATGTCGCGCTTCGAGATCCAGATCATCGGCGGCTCGCCGGTGGCAAACCCCTTGGCGTTGGCTTCGGTCGGCTCCTTGAGGAAGCCGCGCACCTCCTCGACGAACGAGTACTTGCAGATATCCGTCTGCAGCGCCGCCTTGAAGTCCGCATTCCACTTGCCCCATGTCTGCGTGTAGTCGGTCGCGACCGTGCCGCAGTAGCACTCCTTGAGCGCTGGCGGCTCCGGCACGAGGTCAGAGGCCGAGTCGTACCACGCAAATTGCACCGCCGTCATCTCCTTGTCGCGATCCATGAAGCTGAAGCACGCGCGCACGCCCGAGCCAGCCATCGCGCCCTCCGCGTACTCGGCGAAGGCGCTCTTGTAAGCGGCCTCGTCCTTGATGGTCCGAGAGGAGAAGACCACGCACGGCTTGTACGCATTGGACGTTGCCTGGCGCGCTTCTGTGTCGGCCTTGCGGTTGCGGACCTTGTCGGCCAGCGAGTAGAGCGGCTTGAAGACCTTGGATCCATACCCGACGAGGAGAGGCACAACCACGGGCGCTGCCTTGTTGAGTAGCTTGTCATACGGCCTGACGTCGAGGCCGCTTTTGCCCTCCCACGGCAGCAGCATGGTGGGTGCGACCGCGGCGCGACTGCTACGGCGCGACTGCTTGTCGTACGACAGCTTGTCATACGGGCCGTACGACCGCGGTCCCACCATGCCGCTGCCGTGCGCGACCGCGGCGACCGCGACCTCGCGCGACCGCGGCGCGACTGGCGGCGGGTGGAGCACGAGCGCCAGGGTGTCTGCGAGCAGCATCGCCAGCCCCCAAAACAGCAAACCAGTTCCCTGCGGGGGAATGGCAGGCGCCGAGTTTCCGAGGCGTGAACTTTAGGATTCTCGCCCGCTCTGCTGAGGGGAGGGGACGGTCGACTGGGCCGGTCGCTTACCTCTGACTGACTGACTGTGTGTTCTTTCACCTTCGATACTTACTCCAAGTGCTCCAAATCCACAAGCGGTGTGCCCGGCCTTAACCTTCTTCCTTTCTCTCTCTGCTGCAGAGTTGTTTGGTATTGCCAAATCTCTCTCTTACTCACACACACACACATCACGCACTCAACAGCCAAACTGCACCAATGTGTCATATCCTAGTGCATGCTCCTTGGCGGCTATCCCGGACCCCCGCGCATCCTCATGCGTGGGCTCATTTTAGGTGGCATATTGGGCGTGAGGACCTCTGAGTGAGGACCTCTGAGACAGTGAGGACCTCTGGCATTGGAGGCCGCTCAGGACAAAATGCGGGCACCCTGACATTCCACGCATGAAATTGACATTGACGCATGACACAGCAGAGGCAGCACCAAGACCCCCAAGAGGCTGGGTCACAGGGCGAGTAGAGCTGCGTGGCGACCGAGTTTTCTGTTGTCTGTGCTGAGGCCTCTCACTAAGCTGAGCCTGAATGTAGAATGAGGACCTCCGACCTCCTGAGTGAGGACCTCTAGCATAAGTAGCATTTGAGGCCGTTCAGGACATAGATTGCCCTGTGACATAGATTCCTCTTCGAGTGCATGTGCGAGCGCAGGACACCAGAACTAAGCGAGGCAGCACCCTCGGCCTGACGGCGTTCACCCGGGCCATAAGTGACGTCTCGATGAGCAATTTTGCATCCGTATCTTGAGAGAAGAACATCGCAATAATCCTATAAGCCCATTTTATGTGCGTACCCCGCACAACGGACTTTCTCAAACTGTTAAAGTGAGTAATGTTATACTCACTCTTGTGAGACGTGAGAACCAAATCGGTGAGGCGAGACGAACAGCGATGATCGCCCATCTTATGTGCGGAGTCCGAGGCGGCTCGCGTGGTGTGGTGTACCTTAGTTCAGATCTTGTAGAATTCTTTTTTAAAAAAGAAAAGCAACAGCGAAAAAAAGAAAAGGCCCGGCCCGGAATGCGCTGCATGCCCGAGCCGGCCACCACCTCCCTCGACGCCGCCCTCGACGCCGCCCTCCGCTCTCGGCGGTCGGACCACGGCGGCGTCCCTGTCGGCGCGCTGCTCGTCCCAAAGCGGAAGCTCACGAGCTGTCGGGCGGCGCTCGAGGCGGCCGTCGGCGACCTGCGGCACGGCACGCGGTCCGACGTGCGGCACGCGCTCGTGGTTGACCGCGTCACGCCGGACATGTTCTTGCTCCATGTTCCTGCCACCGTCGCGGGCGTCCTCGACGATCCGGCCGCCGCGCCGGCAGAGCTGGCCGCCGCCGTCGCCTCGGCGGTCGGTGCGAGCGGCGCAGTCTTCTACTCCGGCGTGCGGCGGTGCGACGCGCTGTTTGGGCGCGCGCTGCCGCCGCTTGCACCGCGGCCGGGCCCACCCGAGGCCTTCACCTTTGCAGAGGTCTTTGCCGGCATCGGAGGTTCCGGCTCGGGCTGGAGCCGCTCGGAGGGCGCTGCGTCTTTGCGGCCGCGCTCGACCCGCGCGGGCGGGCCTCCTCTTCCTTGGCCCTTCTCGGAGCCTGGTCTGAGCCTTCGCGTAGGCCGAGCTCGACCGCGCCGCCAGCCGGGCGTACGGCGCGCACTGGCCGGCAGGCGGAGATAGAAGCGGACTATCTCCCCAGATCTCCCCAGATCTCCCCCTATCTCCCCATATCTCCCCGCACTGGCCGGCAGGCGGAGAGCCCCGTGCGGGCGACATCGCCAGCGTGCACGCCGCCGACCTGCCCGCCTTCGACCTGCTCACCGCCGGTGCTAGCCGAGCTGTAGCCGATGGCCGAGTAGCCGAGCTGTAGCCCGAGACCTGCCCGGCTACAGGTCATAGATGTAGACTTGCCCGCCTTCGGCTTGCTCACCCGCCGGCTGCCCGCGCCAGCCCATTCTCTTACCGTGAGGACGATGGTGCATGCACAGAGAGCCTGCCCATAGGCTTCCCGTGCCAGCCCTTCTCCGACCGCGGCAGCAAGGCGGGATGCGCCCGAGATGCGCCCGAGATGCGGCCGAGATGCGCCCGAGATGCGGCCGAGATGCGGCGAGTTGCGAGATCGGTGAGCTCAGTCACCGATCAGCCAGTGAAGCTCGCGAGGCGTGATCCCCACCGCACCTCCTCTCAGGCCGGTCTGCTCGACCTGCGCGGCCAGCTCTACCGCGAGCTGGTCCGGCGAGGTGTAATTAACTATTAATTAACGATTAACTAACTGTAATTAGGCCAGCTCTACCGCGAGCTGGTTCGGCGAGGTGTAATTAACTATTCATTAACGATTAACTAACTATAATTAGGCCAGCTCTACCGCGAGCTGGTTCGGCGAGGTGTAATTAACTATTCATTAACGATTAACTAACTGTAATTAGGCCAGCTCTACCGCGAGCTGGTCCGGCTGCTGTTCGCGCGGCAACCGGCCGCCTTCCTCTTCGAGAACGTGGCCAGCCTCACGGAAGGGCGCACTCCTTATTGAAAGGGCTGCGAGGCCGTCTCAATGCATCGACAGGCCGCCAGCCTCAGCCGCGGCGATCGCACTCCCTCGGCGGTGTGTGAGGGCTGTGTGGGTGAGCCAACCGACAGGTGGCCGGGCTCGTCACCATGGACGGCGGCGCGCGCAGCGCCAGCGTGGCGCGCAAGGCGTACACGGACGCAGCCTTCACGCCCGGCCGCACCTGGCCTCGCCTCGTTGACGCCCTCTCACACGGAGAGCCGCACGACGCGCCCAGGACGTGCCCCGGCAGGCCGCACCTTTGCGCGCATCGTGGAGGAGCTCTCGCAGTGCGGCTACGCGGTGGCGGGGAGGAGCGTTCCCCGCCGCAGCTCCGCAGCCTCCGTGCCGCAACGGCGGCCGTATCTCCCCTCCAGGTGGCGAGGGAGCAATCTCCCCGCATCTCCCCACCTCTCCCCACACCTCCCCACATCTCCCCGCATCTCCCCACCTCTCCCCGCATCTCCCCACCTCTCCCCACATCTCCCCACATCTCTCCGCATCTCCCCGCATCTCCCCACATCTCCCCACATCTCCCCACATCTCCCCGCATCTCCCCGCATCTCCCCGCATCTCCCCGCATCTCCCGGTATCTCGCAACCAGGTGTCGTGGAGGGTGGTCAGCGCTAAGGAGTGGCTGCCGCAGCAGCGGGAGCGCGTCTACCTGGTCGGGTTCCGACGCGACCTCGGCATCGAGATGCGGTGGGGGCGGCGTGCGCGGCGGCAAGTAATTAACGAATGTGGAGATTGATTCATTACTTAATTACCAAAGGTGGGGCGGCGTGCGCGCGGCGACACCTAATTAATTAATCAATCCATCTCCACACTTCGTTAATTGATTAGGTGGGACGGCGTGCGCGGCGGCAAGCCGTCCTCCGCGCTGCGCGACGTGCTCGAGACCCCGCGCAGAACAGGCGGCAGAAGACGTCGCCGAGCCAAGCACACAAGGGGGTGCGAGCAGGTGCTCGAGACCCCTCGCAGCGAGGCGGCGGCGGCGTGCGAGCTGAGCGAGGCACAGTGGCAGCAGCTGCGCGGCCAACTCGCCTCATTCAAGCGGTGGCCGGGCGCGCCGCCCTGCTCTCTGTCCGACAGGGCCGTCGACTTGTGCGCAAAGGCGCCGACGCTGACGTCGTCGTACCGGCACGTCTCGAACTACACGAGCCGGTACGTCTGCGAGGAGCTCGACGGCTCGCTCCGCGACGGCGGGCAGCGCAGGCCGCGCTTCCTGTCGCCGCACTTTCTAGACACCTCCTAGACACTTCCTAGACACTTCCTAGACACCTCCGCTGACTCCGTGATCTGCAGGCCGCGCTTCCTGTCGCCGCGCTTCCTAGACACCTCCTAGACACTTCCTAGACACCTCCGCTGACTCCGTGATCTGCAGGCCGCGCTTCCTGTCGCCGCGCGAGTGCGCGAGGTTGATGGGCGCCCCTCGACGCGCTCAGCCGTCCCGCCACTGCACGCCAGCGTCTCTTCACACCCGCTGCTGTGAACAGGGTTCCCGGACTCGTTCGCCGTCCCGCCGGCGCACGATACGCACGCGACGGCGCACTTTTACCGCCAGATCGGCAACGCCGTCTGCCCGCCCGTCGTCGAGTCCGTCGCCGCGGAGATGTTGCGGCTGCTGGAAGCAGAGCGAGGTGGTGTGGGAGGGCAGGGGTGGAGGGCGCCGGCGGCCGCTGTCGAGGGGGTGGCACCACCAGCGATTGTGCGAGAGGGGGGGGAAACGAGTGCATGCTCTTTGTGCTTGAGAGGAGGTGAATAAATAAATAAAAACGGACACCTCTCTACTGTGAGAGGAGGTGAGAGCTGTGACAGCTAATAAAAATAAAAAATGAGAGAGGTTTCAGTGCTACCCGGCATCGAAAGTAAAACCAAGAAGTTGGCATGCCAATTGTGGCACGATGCTGCGCCTGCGCGGCGTGGATACTGGGGAGCAGACTGGGCTGGCGGTTTTTACACTGGGGTGCGAGTTCATGCGCGCGGTTGGGGGGGTCTGAAAAGGGGAGCTCCCTCTCTCCCCACCCCGAGGACCTCTGCCCAAGCTGATGGTGCCCAGCCCAGAGGGCCTCAGGGGCTGTAGAATCACACCTAGGAGAGGGGGTAGCTCACACCTTGTGGGCCGCACTGACCCTTCTCCCACGTGCCCTTGCCCGCCCCTCTGACCGCCGCCCGAGAGGCCCGACTTTGAGGGGCTGGTTGATTGATTGATGGGAAGGCGAAACACAGTCCGACCAACGACTGGGACACCAACGCGGTATGGGCTGGTGAGAGCCCCCACCGTTGCGCCCTCACCTCACGCTGACATATGAAAGCATGCTCAAGTTTGACCGACGACTCATTCGTCACGCGTCAGACTCTGGCTTGTTTGTCAGTTCTGCGCACCTCCACGTCCGCGCTCCCACGCCGCACGCCACAGCACGCCTCGCCGGCTGGCTCCTCGCCTCCACGCCCGCCTCCCCGCCCGCCGCCCAAGCCCCGCGCTCGAACGCCGCCGCCTTCCTTCTCCACCAGCGCCCGCCGCCTCGCAGCCTCGCCGCCCAGACTTTGCCGTGCAAAGAATGAGCGATGGAAGCGATTTGAAACAACTGACGGGTTTGCGTGGCATTGCAGCTGCTCTGGTCGTGAAAACCCATATGGCAATAATACAAGCAACCTGGCAGTTTTCATTTTCTTTGTGCTTTCTGGGTTCCTCATGGGTTACAAATACTTCACTCTGCCATGCACAACTTCGAACGTAATGTCGTATGCTAAAGCTCGTGTGGCTCGTATTGTGCCACTGTACTACTTCATGTGCCTTTTGTGCTTTCATACACACGTTTGGTGGAAGGTGTAAGAGCTCAACCTGGTCACATAGACCCCAAGCACTATCTGTCCTTGTGGCCTTCACACCCGCACGATTTGTTGCGCGCGATGGCTTTCATATCGGCAGGAGCACCAAGTCACGCTTACATCCCCACAGTGACCTGGACAATACCGCCTGCGAGGTTCAATGTTACGTCTTTTTTATGCTTGCTTGGCATGTAAGACAGGTTCAGGCTCTGCAGATCCTGTGCTGGTTCTTAGTCCTGTGTGCGATCCTTCTCTGCTTATACCTCAATGTGACAAAACCTGTCTTTTGGGTTGATATGGCGTTCGACGAACGAGCATGGGGAAGGAACGAAGATTTTGTGGATCTCTTGGTAGGTGTTGCTTACCTGCACGTGTTCCTTGGCGGTCTTTTGTTGGGCGTGAATTTTACCACTTTGCAGAAACCATGTAGAAACTACCCTCGCTTGGCTTCTCTGGCAGGCCTGTCAGCCCTCCTTTCGTGTATCGTAGATCTTACGGGAATGCGACAACGTCATGGAGTTCATGTGTGCAAATGCTCGCCATATGTTTTGCTTTACTGGGACCCGCTTTATTGGTTGTCCATCATTGTTTGCATCGTTTGCGCAGCATCAGTACAAAGCTTATCATTCCTTGCGTGGCCATTTTTCGTCTTCATATGGGCAACGTTTCTTTTGGTATCTACTTGTACCACCGATCCATGATCAACCTTGTGCTTTGGCTGGTTAGCTCATTTGATTTGGAACCAAGACACGCTCAAGGCAAACTATGCGTGGCAGCACTTGCATGTGCCATCATACTGCTGATTGCGCGAACCAGTTTTTACGCATTTGAGTTGCCGTTGGGGCGCACCATACGTTCGCTGAGTTTTACGAGCATAACGACGGCTGCCCACAGCAAAATCTCATGGAGCGCATCAAAGCATCATGCTCGTGCACTCATCTGAAAATGAATGACCCAGGACGGCCCACATTGTATAACTACTTTGCTGTCCGAGGAAACGAGTCCGAGCTGCGCAACAGCGACCCGGCACCGCCGTAGCCCGACGAGAATGCGACTCAGCCGCCGGGCGCTGGAGAAGGTTTATTGTACTAAAGGTTGCCGGTGAGATGTGTCGTGAGCTTTAATTGCGTCTTTGCTCGCCCATGGGTGACAAGTAAGTGGTGTAGTATCCCGGACGAACCGCGAGGAAAGTAAATGAACCAGCAGGTCTTTACTCTTACCGATGGGGTCGCAGCAAGTAAGCTGCAGCCGGATAGACATAGATCGTCGCTTTCTGCAGGTACTCCTCGAGCGATCGGGCGGGCGCGTTGGTGCGGAAGAGGATTGCGATATCTGTATGGTCGAACGGCGCGCCGTCGGTGTGAAGCGACCGGATCAGCTTCACAATCAGCGCCATCTCCGCGTCAGGCGTCTTGGCGGCGTGCAGCTCGACAGCGTCGCCGCCGTCGCGGTGCGCCTGGGGCAGAGAAGTGAGAGTCGTGGGTGGGGGCCGTGAGCTGGAGCGGGCTCCATCGAGAGCAGTCGTAATGCATCCATTCGCCCATGTTGTATGTATTATGTATCTGACTGTGTTATGCATTCACGCGCCGGGCCGAGCGTTTTTTATCTCTGGGTCTGTGGGGGGCCGAGCCGCCTCGGGGTGGCGGGCGGGCGGGCGTTTTGAAAAACAGAAAACAGAAAACAAGAGGGGGCCCGGGGGCCCGGGACCCCACTGGGAGTAGAAAATACGCCCAAGGGGGCCCAAGGAGGCGGCGCGGGGAAGCAGCATCAGGTGAGAGCAGGAAGGATGGCGCTTAGGGTCGGCTTTGAACAAGGGTTTCCAGGTTTTAGATCAGAATTGGTGTCGGCACACATCCCCAGCATGAGGTCAGCGGCGCGCAGTGCCTCTCTCGCAGGCTGATTTTGGCTGTTTTCGAGCTTGTTTTTGTTTTCAGTCTAAGGGGGCCCGACCCCTCAGAGGCGGCGGGCGGGCGCCCACAGACCCAGAGATCAAAAACGCTCGGCCCCGCGACGCGCGAGGGTGGGAGAGGGCGACGTATTTTGCAAATACGTAAATGTATAGGCGCTAGGGTTATGGATCGGTAAGGATGCATATCACGATGCGAATGCATAGGGGGCAGCGTGCATATACATAACAGTACGGCGCACGATTGGGCGGCACAAAAAGAAAGTATCCGGATTGCCGCGACCCGCGAGAAACATATGCCCAATGCCCAGAGCCAGACGCGCTAGAGTGCTGGAGGAAGCTCAGGCGCCGCGCCCGAGCCCACCGCCCAGCCTCGAGCCCGCCGACTTGCGCTTGTGCAGGAGGTAGACGAGGACCGCCGCGGCGGGAAAGAGGACGCAGAGGACGCCGAGCACGACGGCCGGCGGCAGCCACCACGGCTCCACGCCGTCGGCGACGGAGTAGAGGTAGTTGAAGGTCGAGATGAGCGCCGCCG
>NW_005199423.1:0-1976 GCF_000372725.1 Emiliania huxleyi CCMP1516 | reverse complement strand
CTCTGTTGATGACAAGACTTGTCTACCGGCTGGAGCCGAGCAGGAGGGCCCGGCGCACAACCCCTGGTCAACTCAGGGTCCACACCCCGTAGGGAGAGAGGCTGCGGACGGGCGTCGCCCACGACATCGTGCGCCCGCTCTCCAACGTCGCCGAGATCCCTGCCAGGAGCGGCGTCGAGCTCCTCGCTGGGCAGGTGCGCGGGTAGAGCTCTCCACCATACTCTGCCGCGATCCCGGCTGCTGCGAGCACGGCGCCGCCCGGTGCGCGCGACATGACCGCTGCCGTTCCCGCGCACGCAGGTCGTGTGGAGTGCCAATGCGAAAGCACGACATATGAGCGCGCGCCCGTCGCCGCCATGCAGCCCCGCCCCTTCCCGCCGTCGATTTCGTCGCCGTCCGTGCGCGCGCCGCCGTTCACTCCGCCGCCGCCGTCGCCCCCACTTCCGCCGCCCCCGTTTTGCGCCTCGCCGCCGCCGCCGTTCTCCTTCTTCCCGCCGCCCGCGCTTCCCTCAGTCGCGCGCGCGCGCGGCTCGCCTGCGTCGCCGTCGCCCCCCCTCTCGCCGCCGCTCCCCTCACAGCCTCGTACAAGGGTGCCGCCGTCGGCGCCACAGCCTTCGCTCGCCCAAACGGTGACCCTCCCCCATCCCCCTCGGTACTGCCCCACCTTCTTCAGAACCAAATCCTCACCCCCCCCCCCCCCCCACTGCGCCCCGAATCAGGTGCCATCGCCACGTTTCCGTCGGATGAATTATGTGGAATCGTACCCCTCGGACTCGGTGGTTCTCAAACCTATTCAAAAATGGACGCTTACAGAAATCGGCAAAAATTCAACCGTCACAACAACATTGCGAGAGACGAGGAGTGACTCTTGCTCAAAGTGCACAAAGGGTGGCGCGATTTCGGTTGAAATTCGCGTCACCACTCGCCGCCTCTCGCCGCCGATCGATTACGAAGAGGAAGACCGAACTTCGCCCCAACTGCGAAACTTCACACAGAGGTGGCGCCATTTTGAGTGAGAGAACTACCTCATTTGGCATGGTGGGTAGGCCTGTGGCCAGTCCCACTCTGCTTGTAGGGGGGAGGGGGAGGCTTGCTTCGCAGCGCCCGCTTTTGAAATTCGAACAGAAGATTAAGGATTGAACAAACAAAAGCTCTTCTCTCTCCCGAACCGACAGGAAACCACACACAGGTGCGACTGGCGGAGCGAGAATATCGCTAGTACCCCGCGAGATAGGGTGTACCGAATCGGAGAGAGAACTCCCGCTGCCCGCGCTGCATGTCGATAAGCAGCGGGAAATACGGGAACCGGGCATTCATCGGAATAACCCCGACAGGGGGCACGGTATACGGGATAACGCACACCAACCCGGTGGGATAAAACACATAAGACCAGTTCGAGTGAAGGCTTGCAGGCGGGGAGTGGAGCAAATACAGACCCGACGGGTAGATGGAGATAATGTGTTGGTGGACATAACAAACCAGTTCGGCGCCCTTGTGGCGGAGCAGGGACGCAAGCAGTCGCAGCTGGTCGAGGTCTCCCTCTTCTCCGGCAACGCCATTCAGGCCACCCCCCTCGCCATCGCTCCCCCCCCTCCCACCCCTCCCTCCCTCCCCAATCTACCCCCTCCCCCCCCTCCCTCCCTCCCTCGCCCCCCTCCCTGCCTCCCTCCCTCCGTCACCGCCACCGCCCCACGCTCGACGCTGCCCTGGTCATCAGACGGTCAGCGAGGCCACCGTGAGCAACCACGAGCTGCTCAAGACGCTGTCGGGCTACGTCGCCGCGTCGTCCAGTGCAGCGTCGTCGTTGATGCGCGCGGAGCTGCTGGAGCAGGCGGATGCCAAGCTGGACAAGAAGCAGGAGGCGGCGGCGAAACGGGCGGCGGCGGAACTGGCGGAGGACGTCGCCGTCGCCGCGGCGAAGGCGAGGTGGGCTTTCAAGCAGGAGGATAAGGTGGTGACGCGCGATGGGGGAGAGA
>NW_005199424.1:0-1976 GCF_000372725.1 Emiliania huxleyi CCMP1516 | reverse complement strand
TTCATCTCACCGTCGCCCCCGCCACCGTCCGCGTCGCCCCCGCCGCCGCCTCCCTCCGCCTCGCCCTCGCCGCCGCCTCCCTCGACCTCACCGTCACCACCGCCTCCCTTCACCTCACCGTCGCCGCCGCCTCCATCCGCCTCGCCGTCGCCGCCGCCGTCGTCCGCCTCGCCCTCGCCGCCGCCTCCCTCCGCCTCGCCATCTCCGCCGCCATCGTCCGCGTCGCCCCCGCCGCCGCCTCCCTCCGCCTCGCCCTCGCCGCCGCCTCCCTTCACCTCACCGTCGCCCCCGCCACCGTCCGCCTCGCCATCTCCGCCGCCATCGTCCGCGTCGCCCCCGCCGCCGCCTCCCTCGACCTCACCGTCGCCGCCGCCTCCCTCCGCCTCGCCCTCGCCGCCGCCTCCCTCCGCCTGGCCATCTCCGCCGCCATCGTCCGCGTCGCCGCCGCCGCCGCCTCCCTCCGCCTCGCCCTCGCCGCCGCCTCCCTCCACCTCGCCGTCGCCGCCGCCACCGTCCGCCTCGCCCTCGCCGCCGCCTCCCTCCGCCTCGCCATCGCCGCCGCCATCGTCCGCGTCGCCGTCGCCGCCGCCTCCGTCCGCCTCGCCCTCGCCGCCGCCTCCGTCCGCCTCGCCGTCTCCGCCGCCTCCCTCCGCCTCGCCGTCGCCGCCGCCTCCCTCCGCGTCGCCGTCGCCGCCGCCTCCCTCCGCGTCGCCGTCGCCGCCGCCTCCCTCCGCACCGCCGTCGCCGCCGCCTCCCTCCGACTCGCCGTCGCCTCCGCCTCCGTCCGCCTCGCCGTCGCCGCCGCCTCCCTCCGCGTCGCCGTCGCCGCCGCCTCCGTCCGCCTCGCCGTCGCCGCCGCCACCGTCCGCGTCGCCGTCGCCGCCGCCGCCGTCCGTGTCGCCGTCGCCGCCGCCTCCCTCGGCATCGCCCTCGCCCCCGCCGCCGTCCGCCTCGCCGTCGCCGCCGCCTCCCTCCGCCTCGCCGTCGCCGCCGCCTCCGTCCGCCTCGCCGTCGCCGCCGCCACCGTCCGCGTCGCCGTCGCCGCCGCCTCCCTCCGCCTCGCCGTCGCCGCCGCCTCCGTCCGCCTCGCCGTCGCCGCCGCCCGCATCGCCCACCGGCGTCTGCGGTGACGGCACTGCCCTCGACGCAGTGACGCGGAAGTGCGAGGTCTCGCTCGACGAGTTCACCGAGGTGGTCGGCGGCAAGTGTGTGGTTGCGTGCTCCGACAACCGCCGCCTAGAGGAGGCGCAAGAGGAGGGCGCACAGGAGGCGGCGCCGGCGGCGTCAATCGTCGACGGCTTCCTCGAGCGGCACCCGGACTTCGTCGCCGAGCTGCGGCGCGCAAGCGACGAGGAGGTCATCAAGATGATGCTCGAGCTCGGGCAGGATTTTGGGCTGCCGGCGCTCGCTTAAGGCGAACGAGCGTCGGCGGCATCACTTCGCCTACTCCTATCCGCGACTCTCCAGCATCGCATTATCTCCCCGCCCTGCCGCCGCCACCGGACGGCGCCGTCGAGCGCCGCCGCCTTGCCGGCCACGGCCGCGCTCTCGCGCTATCCTCCTGCCAGCTGCAGGCCAGGGCGGAGGCGTGCGGCCTTTCGCCGCCAGCGGCGCCGCCTCCCTCCGCCTCGCCGTCGCCGCCGCCTCCCTCCGCCTCGCCGTCGCCGCCGCCGCCCACGCCGCCGCCGCCTGCAACCCCGCCGCCGGCGGCGCCGCCGCCGTCCGCCTCACCGTCGCCGCCGCCGCCCACGCCGCCGCCGCCATCCGGCTCGCCGTCGCCGCCGCCGCCCACGCCGCCGCCACCTGCTCGCCCGCCGCCGTCTGCCTCGCCGTCGCCCCCGCCTCCCTCGGCATCGCCGTCGCCGCCGCCGCCTCCTTCGCCGCCGCCTCCTTCGCCGCCGCCAACGACCCCGCCGCCTCCTTTGCCGCCGCCGCCCTCGCCGCCGCCGCCGGCCCTGCCGCCTCCTTCGTCGCCG
>NW_005199425.1:0-1976 GCF_000372725.1 Emiliania huxleyi CCMP1516 | reverse complement strand
TGGCCTATGACGGCTCCTGCTTTTCTTCTTTCTGGCGGCATGAGCGGCGCAACGAGCCCAACTCTGCTGCCCGAGCTGGCGGTGGGCGAACTGGCCTCGCTGCGCGCCTTCCTCTCCGGGCAGGGGACGCGCGGCACGTCGCTCGCGGCCCAGCTCGACGCGCGGCACGACACCGAGAAGCAGGACACGCTGCTCACCTGGGCCGCTCGTCACGGGCAGGCCGAGGCGGTGCGGCTGCTGCTCGAGGGCGGCGCGAGCGTGGGGGCGACGACTGGCGGCGGCGGCTCCGCGCTATATATCGCGTGCCAGGAGGGGCAGATTGAGTGCGCCCGGCTGCTCCTCAAGGCTGGCGCGGCGATGGACCAAGCCAAGCAGAACGGCGCCACGCCGCTGTACATCGCGTGCGAGAAGGGCCGCGTCGACATCGTCCGGCTGCTTCTCGAGGCCGGCGCGGCGACCGACCAAGCCTGTGGCGATCCGCTGTTCATCGCGTGCGAGAATGGACACCTCGAGACTGCCCAGCTGCTCCTCGAGGCTGGCGCAGCGGTAAGCCAAGCCCGCAACGACGGCTGCACGCCGCTGTACATGGCGTGCCAGGAGGGCCACGTCGAGATCGCCCGGCAGCTGCGTGACGCTGGCGCTGACATCAACCAGGCGATGAACGACGGCACCACGCCGCTGTTCATTGCGAGCCAGAAGGGCCACCTCGAGATCGCCCGGCTGCTCCTCGAGGTTGGCGCGGCGGCCGACCAAGCCCACGAGGATGGCGCCACGCCGCTGTTCATCGCCTCCCAGGAGGGCCACGTCGAGTGCGCCCGGCTGCTCCTCGAGGCTGGCGCGGCGATGGACCAAGCCAAGCAGAACGGCGCCACGCCGCTGTACATCGCGTGCGAGAAGGGCCGCGTCGACATCGTCCGGCTGCTTCTCGAGGCGGGCGTGGCGGTCAGCCAAGCCCACAACAACGGCGTCACGCCGCTGTTCGTTGCGTGCGGGCAGGGCCACCTCGAGTGCGCCCGGCTGCTCCTCGACGCTAGCGCGGCGGTCGACCAAGCCTGGAACAACGGCTCCACGCCGCTGTCCATGGCGTGCGCAGAGGGCCACCTCGAGGTCGCCAAGCTCCTCTCCTCCTACGGCGCCTCCCGCGCCGCTACGCCCTTTGGCACGCCCGAGGAGGTCGCGAACCGCGCAGGCCACGCCGACCTCGCCGCCTGGCTGGTCGCCAGCCGCGGCTGGACGCCGCTCGCGCACCTTGAGACCCTCACCGCCGCCCGCGCCACCTCCCTCCTGCGCAGCGGCGCGAGCTTGCGCGAGGGCGAGCCGACGCCGCTGCAGCGCGCCGCGGGCGGCGCGGGCGAGGCGGCGGCGCTGGTCCGGCGGGCGGCGGCGCCATGGTCGCCGGCAAGCCACTCGCTCTTCCCCGCGGCGGCCCGCGCGCGGGCGGCGCTCCTCGTCCTCTCGCTCTACGAGATCCACGAGCGGTACCACCTCGACTCGGCCGGAGCCACGAACGGCATCGCGGCGCTCGACTTTGGCCACTGCGTCTTGGGCTTCGCCATCGCGCGCGAGTCGCAGTAGGGGAGTTGCAGTGGGTTCGCGCCCTCACGGCGCTGTCTTTGAGTTTGCGCGCACCGTGCTGCTGCACGCGGCGGCGAGCGAGGGGGAAGAGTAGAGTGCGAGGCACGCACGACGGGACGGACACTACCGCGCGGCTCCGTCGAGCTCGTCCCTTGGCAAGCTCGAGCTGCTGGCGCTGCAATGTTGGTGCTGGCTGCGTCGCATCCCCCTCCACAGCGTTGGCGGGCCGGGACGTGTGTCGGTGTGAGGCAAGTTCCATCGTCCCTAGAAAAAGAAAACAGGCTCGTCCAACGCGCAAAAAGAGTGCCCGGACTGTCTGCTATAGCCGCAGCCACTCCCAGCTGCTCGGTGTGAACAGAGTTCGTACAAGACCGAGCCCTCGTGTTCACAGCGGATGGCTG
>NW_005199426.1:0-1976 GCF_000372725.1 Emiliania huxleyi CCMP1516 | reverse complement strand
AGCGGACTAATGCGTCTCGCGACATAATCGCTAAAACTCGAGCCAGAGCTATGGGCGCCGAGTTCGCCACCCAATTTGTGTTAAAACGGAAGCAGGGCTTTTGGTTCGTTAACTGTAGACCACACGGACGCGCGGCCGGCGGCTGAGAAGGCCACGCAGCCCCTCTTCCTGGTCACTGACGGGAGCACTGGTCGGCGTGTAGACCCCAAGATGGCGCTGTTCGCGCCTCCCGTCCACCACTACCGATCAGGTGGCCGGCCTGGGTGCCCCCCCGGCGGGTGGGAAAGGGCGCAAAGCTCCGTTTCATTGCCTACCCCTGTAGTTTTGACATAGTGGCGGTCTCAGCCACTACGGCTTTACATGTACACTCGAGTAGCACTGAAATCTCTCTCGCGCACACGACGATCCGTGTACCCCGGACGCGCGCGGGGCCCGCGGGCCGCGGGCGTGTGTATAACGTACTGGTCTCAGTGTACTGACGTAGCGGTGTATACCAGGGTATAACGTACACATAAACGCACCACCCCGGGCCCGAAATCGCACAGAGACAGTCACGCAACACGGGGTCCCAGCGTCCCAGGGAAGGCGAGCAAAAACCTTATCACGCGCGCTAGACGCCGACTCGGAGGCCACCCACCGGTCAGGCGCGCAGCCGGAGAGAGAGGGAGGCGCTCAATCGCCGCACGCGGCGAGCGCCTCCAAAACGTACACAGGTTACGCGGTGTTGCGACAGAATACACACACCGATACGCACCGAAGGTAAGGAATTAATTACTATCAAAATAAGTCGTGCTCGGCAGCCGCTACCGCAGCAGCTTCCGCGGCGTATAGCATTCCCTCTTCGCGTGCCTCAGCATCCTCGACGGCAATATATAATAGCGTCAACCGTCAATCACAGCCCCACTCTTCCCTTCGCATAGCGGCCACTCTTCGGATCGCTGGTCGAGCGACCCGGGGGATGCCCCGCGCGCCTGACCCAGGCGCGAGAAACGAATCTGCGAGGCGCGGCCGCTCATGCGGCCCGATGGGGAGGAGCGGGGCGGACTACGGGGATCGGCTTCTTACGCAGCCCTTCCTTGCAGCGAGCCCCCCCCCAACCCACCCGCGCTAGGTCTCGGGTTTGACGCATGGGGTCACTCCCGCGAAACTCGTGAACTAGCCGGGGCAGTCGGAGAAGGGGCAACTCCGTGCACTGACGGTCGGCCGTCAGAAACCACGCCTGCGTGGATCGCGTCACACCAATCCTCGCTACCCAACGCGCGCGGCCAAAGGATATCAACCTCGAGAACCTCGAGCCTGAATGACTCGGCCGTGATGATCCATCCGTTCGGCGAGTTCCTCCTCGGTCATTGGAACGCACCTTGTTAGTGCCAGCGCGCGCCAGTCCCGTGCCCAGTGTCGCTGATGCTAATTCTTTCGCTTGTGTGCCAGTCCGCGCCAGTCTGCGCCCTTGTCGTGCCAGTGTGCTGTGAGAGAGGCTTGTTACTTAAGAATTCTTTCGCGCTGGGCCGCGCCTTGCTCTTGATATCTTTCAGCAGCCTTCCCCTCCACCGCCCGTCGATGACGGAGCCTCCATTCCACCCGTCGATCTCCGAGGAGGTAGCGATGACGGCCACACGCTTGCGTGCCCGCTACGGCGCTGTTCCTACGGAGGAGGCACGAGACGACGACGATGAGAGCCCGACTGCCTCGCTGCTAGGCGGCACGGCAGTGGCGTCTGATGCATCGCGGGTGTCCGAGGAGCTCAGCTCTAGATCGTTCGGCCTCGGCGGCGGTCTGGCCACTGGACCCACGTCGCCAGTGCCCGTCTCGGCAGAGAAGGCCAAGCGGCTCGCTCACCTCCGCCAGAAGTACCGTCAGCAGGACTCCGCGCCGGACCTGTCACACGCGGCCGGGCAGAGCCCGCCATCCTCGCTCAGCGTCGACGTCCGCTCGGTGCGAATCGACCTGGGGCCGCGCGGCAGCGGCCGCGCCGT
>NW_005199427.1:0-1977 GCF_000372725.1 Emiliania huxleyi CCMP1516 | reverse complement strand
GCTCTGAAGAGAGGCATCTGGCTACCGCGAGAGCGACCCAACTCGTCGCACATCGTCCGATGATGGTGCCGCAAAGTCAGCCTTCGGAGGCTATCGTGGGGTCGAGCCGCCGGCAGTAGCCGTGACATGTGGTTCCACCACCCCTCGTAGGCTTTGCCTCTGACCGCCACCGTTCCCAGGCTGCCTAATTGGATGGAAAGGAAGGCTCGGCGAGCGTATAGAAGCGTGCTCGACCTCGTCGTGGCAACCTGTACGGCAGCGCTGGTAGGCGCGATGAGCGTCGTGCCACCTGACCCGAGACGGGTCGCAGGCGTCGTACCGAGCGCGTCGAGACCGTGTCCTGATGTGATCTGCACGGGTGAGTCACGTCGGCGTCAAAGGAGCGACGTGCGACCTGTCAGAGCTTGATCTCCGATCTCAGCGGCGTCGAGTCGTCTCCGGCGGCGACAATTTTGTCCCTCCCCAGGACGCACAGAGGCAGCTGAGATCGGAGATCAAGCTCTGACAGGTCGCACGTCGCTCCTTTGACGCCGACGTGACTCACCCGTGCAGATCACATCAGGACACGGTCTCGACGCGCTCGGTACGACGCCTGCGACCCGTCTCGGGTCAGGTGGCACGACGCTCATCGCGCCTACCAGCGCTGCCGTACAGGTTGCCACGACGAGGTCGAGCACGCTTTTATACGCTCGCCGAGCCTTCCTTTCCATCCCATTAGGCAGCCTGGGAACGGTGGCGGTCAGAGGCAAAGCCTGCGAGGGGTGGTGGAACCACATGTCACGGCTACTGCCGGCTGGACCCCACGATAGCCTCCGAAGGCTGACTTTGAGGCACAATCATCGGACGACGTCGGCGAGTTGAGTCGCGCTCGCGGTAGCCAGATGACCTCTCATACTAGTATCATCGGCCATGGCCGCAGGAAGCGCGGGGGATTCCGCTGGGAGCAACACGGAGCTCCGTTGGACCGCGCGTTTTCAAGATTAGCGTGTCAGAGTGAAATGGAACTAGCCTCAGATATACCCAGTAATGTGGTAGACTGTAGACCCAGTGCATTGCACACGGTCACAACATGGCAATTTCCGACCCAGGCTCGCCCCCCCCCCCCCCCAAGGTGCAAAGGCCCCAGTGCATCCTCCCTGTCCCTCTCCCAGAGACCCACAGAGTGCCCAGAGACAGCGGACGACTCTGACCGGCGCACGAAGCATCCGGGTCACGGCTGCCCCCCCTGCACGCCGGCCAGAGTCCCCGCCGTGTCCTCGCCCACCCCCCTTCCCCTTGCCCCCCCCCGTGCCCTCCACCCCAAATCCAAATCCACCGCCGGGGCACCCCGATGGCGAACTACCTCAGCCGACCTCTCCGGGCGCCCAGCCTCCCGCCGCGCCGATCGCCGCCGCAGCAAGAGGAGCGCCAGCAGCGCAGCTTCGGCCGGGGGCTCCCCCCCCCCCCCCCCCTCCCTCACGTCCCTCGAGGCTGGAGCGCAGCGCCCGGCCTGCGTCCAAGTCGGTAGGGCTGGTGAGGCGGGGCGAGATGCTCGGCACGACGCGTCGGCACGTCTAGGAAAGGTCTAGGAAAGGTCTCGGAAAGGTCTAGGAAAGGTCGGCACGCGTCGGCACGCGCTCTCTCGCTCCGCGCATCTCGACGCGGCTCTCTGCGTGCTGCGCGCCTGCTCGTGTCCTCCGTCTGCGTGCGCTGCGCCGCCTCGAGCAGGTGGGCCAAGCCGGCCTGCGCGTCGCCAGACTTGCCCAAGCTTCCCGGCGGCAGCGAGCCGAGGCTGCCCATCAGCGATGCGGCGTTGACGCCGCCGAGGCCTCCCGCGAGGCCGAGCGAGCTGCCGAGCGTCCCTGCGCGTGCCCGGGGGGAGGGAGGGGGGGAGGGGGGGGGGGGGGGGGCCTCCGGAGGAGGGGCCCCCCCGAGGTGGGGGGCAGGCCTGCGGCAGGAGGTGCCAAGGGAAAGGGGGGAGGAGGGGGGGGGAAAGGT
>NW_005199428.1:0-1977 GCF_000372725.1 Emiliania huxleyi CCMP1516 | reverse complement strand
AGTGTCATAGTTCATCACCATCGTTATTAACAGGCGCCACGCTTTGGCTCGCCCCTCACCGTGTTCACAGGTGTCATAGTTCATCACCATCGTTATTAACAGGCGCCACACTTTGGCTCGCCCCTCACCGTGTTCACAAGTGTCATAGTTCATCACCATCGTTATTAACAGGCGCCACGCTTTGGCTCGCCCCTCACCGTGTTCACAGGTATCATAGTTCATCACCATCGTTATTAACAGGCGCCACGTTCCGGCTGGCCGAGCTGGACTTGTCCGAGGTCGTGTCTGCGGAGGTGATGGCCATCTTCGAGCCCGAGCTACGCAAGCGCGCGGAGCGGCGGCGGAGGGAGGCGGAGCAGGAGCGCCGTGCCGCCGCCGCGGCGGAGAAGGCGGAGAAGGCGGCGCGGAAGCAGCACAGCCGGTCGCGGCTGGCGCTCGAGCTCCCGCGATCTCCTCGCATCTCCCCGCATCTCCCCCACATCTCGAGGCGTAGGTCGCGGCTGGCGCTCGAGCTCCCGCGATCTCCTCGCATCTCCCCGCATCTCCGCCGCATCTCGAGGCGTAGGTCGCGGCTGGCGCTCGAGCTTCTGCGCGCGAGCGGGCGGCCGATTGCGCACGAGGAGGCGCCGCGCATCGAGGTGCGAGAGATGGGGAGATATGGGGAGATATGGGGAGAGATGGGGGAGAGACGGGGGAGAGATTGGGGGATGTGGGGAGATGTGGGAAGATGTGGGGAGATCTGGGGGAGAGATGGGGAGATCGCGATGAGTAATGAGTGGCGGCCAGGAGACGCCCGCATCACGCCCCCCACGCCCCTCCCTGCCGCGCAGGTGGACGGAGTCTACGCGGCGGCGTGGCAAGCGCAGCAGGCCGCCGCCGCCGGGCCGACGTTCGCGAGCATGTCTCGCTGGGGCTTCGCCGCGTCAGGTCTTCTTTTCACGTCGCGGGGCCGAGAATACCCGAGGTTACCCGAGTTTACCCGAGATCACGCGAGATTGCCCGAGATTAGGCTCTCCCCCGTCGCGGGGTCTCGACGGCTCTCGCGCCCCTAGAAGCGGGAGCCGCATTCTTGCATCCCAGCCAGCGCTCGAGAGGACACGGACTCAACTGCGCTCGGCCGTACTCCGCTGTAGTCACTGCACTCGTAGCCTCGTCGTCTTCACGACGTGCTCTGAATGGACTGCACGAGACCGCAGCCCCGCCCTGAAGTTGGCGGATTCACAAACTTCAGGCTCTCGCGGCCTCGGCTCGCCCCCCTGCTCTGGAGGTTTGCCCGGCGCCGCGCCGTCGCCGCTGCCGCAGGGCGCGTGGGCGGCCAGGTCGCAGAGAGAGAGAGAGAGAGAGGGAGAGGGGGGGGGGGGGGGGCAAAAAAAGCCCAAGCAGTGCCAAAACAAACCTGACACTCACGCACCATGGTTGTGTTTCGTTGTTGCCAGGTCGCCAACCTCCGCGCCAGGGGCCTCGCCGCCGCCGCTTGCCGGGCCTTTGTTCCCGCCGGGGTCGGCCGTGCGCATTGGGGGGGCCTCGCTCCTTCACCACTCGCAGCCGGGGGCGGCCTCCGCGGCAGCTTTAGCTTTGACTGTCTCGTCCTCCTCCGCCTCCGCCTCCGTTGCCGGGGGCGGCGGCGGCGACAACGGCAAGGAGGAGGCCCCCCCCCGAGCTTGGAAGATATGGGGAGATATGGGGAGATATGGGGAGACATGGGGAAATGTGGGAAATGACGGGAGGCGCCGCCCCGAGTTTGACCTGAGTGAGTGGAGCTAGGGGTCCGATCTTGGAAGCAAGGCTTGCCCACTTCTACCACTAGGGGCCACCGGAGCTCGCCGCGTCGTGGGCCGCCGCGTCCTCGGCGGTGCCGCCGAGCGGCCGGCCGAGCAAGGGGGGCAAGGGCAAGAAGGGCGTGCTGCTCCTCTCCAACGCTGGCGGCGGACGCCGCATCTAGGACGCCGGCCCGTGGGTGGGTGGCGGGTTGGGGTG
>NW_005199429.1:0-1978 GCF_000372725.1 Emiliania huxleyi CCMP1516 | reverse complement strand
GGTTCGATCCTCCCCGCCATAAATAAAAAACAAGAGGCTACAACAAGTGACCACCCGTCTGTATTATTTTTTTTGAGCTTAGCCTTCGATGTTATGAAACAAACGCAAGGCGGACATGGCATATCGCTCTCGGGCCCACAGACATCCCGCACACTCGCCGCACACCCGCCGCCCCCCCGCGCGCCCCACCCCGGCCGGGAGAAAGGGGAGTGACAGATTGGGATGGCAACAGCCCGAGTATGTTGAGTCCTGGCTCAACAACGCAGGAAACAAGAGGGGGTGGTCCGGCTCACAAGTCCGGCTCACGCGCCTCGAGCTGACCCTCTACCGCACTGGCCACTTCCGCCCCCTCGCTCCCAACCCATCCACCTCGCCTCGGGCCGCGCCGCGCGATCTCGGGCGATCTCGCGCTATCTCGGGCGATCTCGGGGCCGCGCCGCGCTATCTCGGGCGATCTCGGTGTCTATCTGAATGAGTTACTTCCCGAAGTAACTACTTACTTCGAGAAGTAACTATCCCCGCCCCGCGCCTGCAAACGCCCCTAGCCCCCGCCCACAGCTCCCTAGACACAGGGCAGACCTGGACTGGAGCGGACCCGCTCCCTAATACTCCTCTGAGGAGTGGTGGTCACCGTCGGAGTCGGTGTAGGAGCTCCACCGAGCCCGCCGGGGCTTGTTCTTTGTGTACGCCGGGCGTATCGTGCACTTGGTCGCGGAGGCGAAGGGACCTCCTGCGCTCCCCAGGCGGCCTCACCGGAGCCTGCGGCGTGCTTGGGCCTGGCAGGGGACGGTGGGGGGTGCGCTCAGTACAGTCGGGGGCGCCTGCACCGCGTGAAGGCGTGAAAAAAGAATTTTACAACAAGCTCCCTCGCACAAAAAGAAACGGAGCACGCTCGGAGATCGCGCGATGGACTGAAACGGACGGCACGTCCCGGCTCGCGGCGCGCGGTGCATGATGTGAGGCGCGCGTGCGGCAGAGGCGCGCCTTGAGGCGCGGCAGCGCCTTGCGGGGCTTCATGCTTCGCCTTCGATCGTGTCGTCACCATGTCGTTGACTCGCTGACCCGTGACAGCTTTGACTGCGACCGTGACCGGGTCGGGTCGAGCGTCAGATGGCCCCAAAGCGTGCAAAGGGAAAGACGCCCGCTGCCGCCGCGGCGGCGCCGGGCCCAGCGGCGGCACTACTCGCAGCAGCAGCTTCCACAAGGCTGCAGTGGGCGCCGGCCCCAGGTGCAGCTGGCCCAAGCACGTTGCCGCCGCCGGTCGTGCAAGCGGAGTATGGAACCGCCGATGATGACCTCGTGCGGGTCGGCCCCCAGCTCGGTGTCGAGCTCCTCCCGCCGCATCGGCGCGGCGGCAGAGCCGCCCCAGCCGCTGCGCCTTCGCCTGCGGAGGCTCCTGCGGCGGCTGCACCTGCTGCTGCGGGTGAGCCCGACGACGACGAGCAGCCTGACGGCGCGCGCATTCCAGACCTCGATGATGTCTTGGGCTGGGGGGGTGGCAAGGGTGTAGGAGGGCTCTCAGGAGACCGTTTGCCGGCAGCAGGGGGCGCGCGCTCGGCCGACATGTGCGCCAGAATGCCGCAGAAGTAACTATGAAGTACTGTGTTTGGGCTGTCTCCCGGGCGTGTTTGAACCCTAATTGTCGGCCCCAGTGACCGGTCTAGAGGTCTGTGTGTGGCCTGGGGGGGCCAAACAATAAGGCGAGGGGTTCCTAGTAAGCGGTTGGGGGGTGCGAGCCCGTGCTATAGTGCAGTGAATACTTACTTCCTGAAGTAACTTCATCCTTCAGATAGACACAGGGTTCCACCGCCCGCCTTCCCGGGGCTTCTCAAGATTTTTCTGATGCTTTTTGCACGGCTGAGCCCCCCCCCCGCGTGCGGGGAGCGCCTCGCGTTATTGTGTGGGCCCCCCGGGGGGCACCCAGAGCTCTAGAGCGGGCACTGGGGCGGAGAATTAGGGTGCTAACACGCGCGGGGGA
>NW_005199430.1:92118-112502 GCF_000372725.1 Emiliania huxleyi CCMP1516 | reverse complement strand
CCCCCGGAGGCTCCCCCGGCAAGGGGGGCGGGGCGAATGGCCCCCTTAACTTCTGGGGCCTAAATGGGGCCAGCAAGAGCCTTGTCCATGGGAAATGCACATTGGCCCCGCCGCTGCAGAACTAAAGTCCATTCTGCCGCTAGGGGATGGACCGCAGGACCGGGGGCATGCGGCACGAGGACGAGAGCTGTACACACGTTCCACGGCCCCGGCGCCCCGGCGCCGCCCCGCGCCCCCGGCCCCCCAGCCCCACCCCCCACGCGCGCGATCCGCGCGAGATGTTTGAGCAGCTTTGACGTTTGAGCCACTCGAGTACTAGATCTAGCTAGACACCCCGTTACTAGAGCCAACGATTGTCACCGTCAGCGGGTCCTGAGTTTTTGCTGGGCGGAGGTTCGCTGATGAGGAAAGTAATTCCACCGCAAGACAGAGAGAGAGAGAGAGAGAGAGAGAGCGTGCTGTGAACACCTCGAAGATCTAACGGCGCCGCTTGAACACCTCGAAGATCCGCGTCGATCATGGCGCTGGAGCCATCATGGACGCTCGTGGACTCGGCGGGCGTCGTCCACGTGGTCGCGGGCAGGTCCGCGCTGTCGCAGATGTTCGGCAAGAACACCAAACCGACCTACAACAACATGCTCGAGCTGGTCGGCGAGGGTTCGCGAGGCGTCGTTGGCTACCTTTGCAAGGGCGGCTGGCGGATGCTGCGCGAGCTACCGTGGCTGCAGCACAAGGAGAGCAAGCGGATCGTGCCCGTCGTCGGCTCGGCCGCCCAGTTCCTTCAACGTGCAGCAGCCGATGCCGACATGGCGGGCTTCATCTTGAACGGCGGCAAGGCTAGCCAACCCTTCACTCGACTGATCGCACGGCCCGGCGCCAGCGGCATGCGATGGACCGGCGCCGGCTGGGACCGACTGCACTTCGCGCCGCCGGCGGCTCTCCTGCTCGAGCACGGCGCCAACGTCAACTCGGTGCAAGCATTCATATTCGCGCGCCGCGGCGCGCACACACACATGCCAAGTCCCAAGTGCCCTCTCTGCACACTGCAGCTCTGCCTCCCTGCACGCTGCAGGCTGTATTTAAAAAGAGAGTTTGCAGTTTCGCCACCGGCCCACCGCACACCAGCCACCAGCACCACCGGCACCGGCCTAGGGCCACGCCGCACGCGGCAGCTCTGTGTCTAGACCCAGAGCTCACGCTGAACCTGCTCCTATTCCATCTCCTAGTAGAGGTGTCCGTTTTTATTATTTAGATCTACAGTATGATCAGCATTGCAGACCCGAGGGACCATGTGGAAGACGGCTAGCTAGTGCTAGTCCCCCATCGCGCATCGGGAGGACGACCCCGGCTAGTCGCCGACCACACCCACAAAGAACCCTGCACAAAGATCGCAAGGGCGGGGACCTGTTCCTTTTTTCCCATCTCACAGTACGAGTAGAGAGGTGTCCGTTTTTATTTATTTAGCATGCACAATGCTCATATTACGGCAGTCCGGCAGCCTCAGTCTTTAGGAGGGGGGGGAACTTGCAACTTTTGGAGAGGGGACGACGCATGCGATGCCGACAGCCACACCATCTCCCCCCCCCCCCCCCCTCTCTCCGCTCGCTCGCAGTGTGGTCTCTGGTCGCGCCGCCGCCGTGCGCTCTCTCCCTTTCGAGAGGTCTCCTAGGCACCCGGGTGCCCGGCGGGGTCTAGGCACGGCGAGAGTCCACTAACTTGGCGCGGGCGAAGGCCGCTTCCACGGCATCGGCAACCGGGGCGGCTGCGGTAGCGAAATCAGCCATGTCCATTAAAACGAGCGCCTCGCGCGTAGCCTCCTCGGCAGTCGGCGCAAGCGTGGCGATGAACGATGCGTAACCCGGCGCGTGCTTGGCGCAACCGTTGAAGATGTTCCGGTTGAGCCAGCCGTGGTAGGGCGCAAGAGAGGCCTCGTAGGCGGCGCTCATCGCCTCCCTGTACCGCTTTGTCGCTGCCGCGGCGTCGACGGGCGCGCCGCCGGCGCAAACACCTTCCATCCACATGCAGATGAAGCGGAGGGAGCGCGAGAGCCAAGTGAGCCCGATGGCGGCAGAGGGGTCAGCCAGCACCGCGCTCTTCTCGGCCGGCTTGTGGCAGCCAGAGGCGACCTCGTGCGAGAGCAAGCGATCGACTCCGTCTTGCAGCGAAGCGGTGTCCGGGGCCGCCGCTGCTGCGGAGGCTGCCGCGCGCACTTTCCGAACGTTGCGCGCGTCGTTTTGGGCGGCGAAAGCCATCGACGGCCCGAAGCTACTGAGCAGCGGGACGAGCGACGCCTCGATTGCGCTCAGCAGCGCCGCGACGTCTCGCAGTTTGCCCGACGGTGCCAGGGCACCCCTCAACGCCTGGGCCCCTGTCGCGAGGAGAGTGGCGGGCGGCGCAACCACCGGCGCTGGCGCCGGCGCCGGCGCCGCACTCGCAGCAGCAGCAGCAGGGACGAGGTCTGACTCCGCGGACGTGGCGCCCTCGGGGAGAGCCTCTGCCCTGGCCTCTGCGGGCTCTTGCGCCGCCACAGCTCCCGCGTCCGCATCAGGCAAGCTGGGGGCTGGCTCCCGCGCGGGCGTGAGGGGCGGGGCGCGGACTCGCGGCTCGTGCTGTTCCACACGCGCCTCCTTCTCGGCGGGCGGGATGGATGCCTCTGGAGGGAGCAGGGGCTTCTCCGCCGTGCAGTGTGCCCTGCGACGTGCGAAGCGGTGGCGGGTTGGCTGGGGAGAGCCGGGGGGGGGGGGGGGTGCAAGTCGGTCTGCCACGAGCGGGTGGGGGGCAGTCGAAGGGGACTCCGCGCACCAAAGTTGCCGGCTGCTCAAACCGGCAACGAGAGCGAGGACAGCCCCGAGAGCCAAAAGCGAGAGCGAGAGCGAGGAGGTCAGGCCGGAGCTGGCAACGAATGCAGCGATGGCGTCCACGTCGCCGTGCAGCCCGTCGAGGAGGAGCTCGACGCTCGCGACATCGACCGAGGCGCTGTCCGGCAGGCGGCCCGGCGCCGCCGTCGCGGCGCCATCGGCGGAGCATGAGAGCGCGGCGAGCACGGCCCCCAACGCGGCGAGAAGAGCGGCCAGAGGGGCGAAGCCGGCCATGCCTCCCGACGGGCGGGTGGGGGGCACTGCAGTGCTTGCGACCGGCGGCTGCCGCTGGCGCAGCTCCACCTCGAGCTGTAGGCCGAGGAGGCCGCTGCTCGACGGCACCTCGATGCCTGCGCTCGAGGCGGGCGGGCAGGGGGGAGGGGCGGGGAGTTGGGTAGGGTATACTTAGGAGGGCCGGGGCAGGGGAGAGGGGGGGTGGGGGGGGGGAAGGGAAGAGGGTCCGGGAGGGGCGCGACACGGGCAGGGGCACGGCTAGCGCCTGCAGACGCGGCTTTGTTCGCTGTGGCCCTCGCTCGCTTGACGGCAACCTTCATGGCCGCCTTCATCGCCGCCTTCATCGCCGCCTCCGCCTCGGCTGCCGACTCTCTCTTCTGTGCGCCGTCGCTGCGCCTGGACGATCCCACCGCCCCGAGCGAGATTTGTCCGGCGAGCACCGCCTCCCCCGTCACGGCGCAGACGAGGAGGGAATTGCCTGCAGGGCTTCGGCAGGTGTGGACAGGGCGCGGTGGATGACGCAGCCGACTCGCACGGTCCGGGGAGGGTGCGGGGAGGCCGAGCGGCTCGGGCAGCCTCGCGAGCGGCAGCCGCGGCGCACGGTGGGAAGGGGAGGGCTAGGACGGGCGGGCGGGGGCCGGGTGAACCCGCGAGCGTGAATCCGCGCCTGCCTCGGTCATGTAGCGCACTCCTGGCTTGAGCGCGCCGGCGGAGCGGGCGAGGAGAGTCGTTCGCCTACCGCACAGACCAAGGAACGGGCGCTGAGAGAGGGATGCTCTCGGACTGGCGGCTCAGAATATCTCAGAGGTCGGGGCGGAGCGGGCGCCTTGTCGCGCTTGCCGGCTCCGCCTGCCCCGCCGTGTCGCCATTCGCCATGGCACCCTGCGCGGGGGCGAGGAGGATCACCGCGTCGTCCGACTCGCCTAGCCCGCCGGCCGAGAAGAGCGGGGAGAGCGTGAGGAAGTCGACGGTGATGCTGTGGGCGCGCATGGCGTCCGAGACGACGTCTGCGCCGGTGGCGCCTCCAGACGGCGAGTACTGCTCACATGGCCAGGCGCCACCTCTGACCAGCGCCTCCATCCACCGCTGGCCCTCCTCCGCCCCGGGGCCGCGAAGGAGGAGCGTGCGGGCTTCGCCGGGAGTATCGATCCGCAGGCAGATGCCGTCGTCGGAGGGTTCGAGCGACACTCGGGCGGCGACTCCCGTGCTTACACAGACCATCTCGACCGCCTCGGCGGGCTCGACAGCGTCGTGGTCGCGAAAGATGAAGAGAGTCCCACCACACAGGATAATGTAGCGCCGACGCCAAGCCCAAGTCTGCAGCGCGCGGCTGTCGTTCAGCTCAACCGAGCGGCTCACGGTGCACACCGCGCGAAGGGAGTTTGCATCGACTCCACGGGCGCCGCAGGCACGCGCCAGACCGAGCGAACGCACGCGAGTCGGCGAGATCGGCGTCGGTATGCAGCCGAACACGGCGGCGCCATCGTCGCCGGTATCCATACATGTACTGTGTGGGTGTATTTTGCAGTGGAATCTGACTGCCGGTAGGTACACAGAGGTCCTTATCGGCGGTCTTGTTTTTTTTAGAGACGCCGTTCACGCGTTTGGCTTCTGATGTAACGCGATCCACGCAGGCGCGTGCGAAACTGCACCGAGCTGGCACCGAGTCACTCTTCCGCCAACCCCAGACTCGGTAGCTCGGTCTCTCGCGAACGGCTCTCCCCGGCGCGAGCCCTCTCTGCCCGGTCCACGCGGGCATCCAAAACCCCGAGTGCTTTTCTTCCCCGTACGAATCCCCACCAACACCCAGTCTTCTGATCCATGGCCCCTCTACGTCCCTAGCGTGTGCGCTCGCGTTGCCCTCCGACGGCCACGCACGCGCCGTCATGGCTCATGCCGCCGGAGGGCAAGCCGGTCGCCAGCCCTTGCAGTATTCCGCAACCTTGGCCTTGTGCGCCTTCTTATCGTCCTCGCTGATGAAGGAAGCGTCGAACGAGTTGAGGGCGAGCTGGACGCACTCGTCAGGCGACAGGCCGCAGTCGCGCACGGTCCGCACATAGTTGGAGGCAAGAAACCCATCATATGCGCTCGCATCGCAGGCGCGGCCGGCAGCGCTGACGTTGCCCATGAAGAAGTAGGCTGGGTCGTCTGAGTTGACCGTCACCTTGACGCCCCGGCTGAGCAGCTGGCGCACGGCGTTCTCGCCGCAGAAGAAGCGCGGGTACACTTGGAGCCGGTGGTTTGAGCAGGGGCAGACAGTCAAGGGCGTCTGCGCCTTGACGAGCCGCTCCACGACGGCCGGGTCCTCGAGGCACCGCACGCCGTGGTCGACGCGCTCGATCTTCAGGTCGTCGAGCGCTTCGGTGATGTACGACGCATCCCCCTCCTCGCCCGCGTGCGCAACGCAGTGCAGCCCCGCCTCGCGCGCCTGACAAGTGAGGCGAGGTGCGCGGCGCGAAGGTGGGACGAGGCGGCGTTACGTGACGCGCCTTGTCGTACGCGGGCTTGAAGCGACCAGGCCGGAAACCGAGCTCCGCGTTGTCCATGCCCACCCCAAGGAGATCGGGCGTGTACACGGGACTCTTGACTTCCATGTACGGCCTCGCGTCCTCGAGTACCTGCAGCGCCTCCTCGACTGAGCGGTCGCGAAGGAAGCAGAGGATGAGCTTCCCGTCGACGCCCAGCGTCTTGCGGCCCTCCTCAAGCGCCTTTGTCAGGCCGGTGATCACCGTCTTGAACTCAAGGATCTTTTCGCCGACTCCGTTCGGATTGAATTTGCCCCCCGCCTTCCCTTCGGGGTTGAAGCCCTCGGCGGTGACGCCCGACACGTCTGTGTAGCAGTGCGTCTGCGGATCAAAAAAGATCTCTGCATGCACGACGCCATTCTCGGCGGCCCGCTCGAGATAATCGTACATCATGTCGTAGAAATCCGCCTCCTTCCGCATGACGCCGGAGCACTTTCCGTACTCGATGAGGAACGGCACGAGTGAGGTGAACTCGCGGCGTGCGGCAGCGCCCTTCTCTGGATCAAAGGCGTCGAGATCAAGCCCGTTGCGCTTCGCTATGGCGTACGCTCGCGCTGGCGTGAGCGAGCCCTCGATGTGCAGGTGCAGCTCCGCCTTTGGCAACCCCGCCACAAACTCGGGCATGTGGCGTGCCGCCGCGAGCGCAGAGTCGCGATCCAGCAGTCCACTTTTGACGGCGCGCAGATCGGGAGAGCTAAAGTCCGGGCAGTCCTTGCCGAACGCAATGTTGGAGTCCCACAGGCTGGCGCGAAGCTTCTCGTCCTCGTTCCGCACGTCGGCCATGGGATCTGGCGTTTGCGGGGGATAGCGGACGGAAGAGTCGCTCAATCAAGTGTTAGGTAAAAACGGGAAATTTTGTTGCCCCAGCCGCCAGCGCCACCGCCGGCCGGCTTTTTCCAGTCCGCGCCAGTCCGCGCCCTTGTCGTGCCAGAAAGAAAGAAAGAAAACAGACAACCCGAGGGAGGGATGGGAGGACGGCACGCCGCCACCACACAGGGATTTTAAGGAGAGGTGAGGAGTGTGGTGCTAGCCGTCGCCCACCCTAACCCTTGGTCGTCTGCCTCTTTCTATCTCCCTTCGCAGTCTCTCGCCGATTCTCGCTGCAACCTTCATGCCACCTCGCGGTCGTCCCACTCTCGTCGTTCTCCCTCCTGTCGCTTCCTCCTCTGTCGCGTCGCTCTCGTCTGCCTCGTCCTGCGACGCCGCCGCCGCTTGCCGCTCCCTTGTTCTCGCGGCTTCTCCCGCCTTTCGGCGCAACTCTGCCCTCCTCGCGGCATATTTTGGCCCCTCGAGTTTATCGAGCTCATCTTGTCGTGCCAGTGCTGTGAGAGATGCTGGTAGACCCTAAAAGAATTCTTTCGACCGCAAGTCGTAGCGACTCCACGTTTGTGCCGACAGCCCGACGATGATGGCGCTGGAGCTGCGCTCTGACGGCGTTGCGTTCCTCGCCGCATCGGCGACGATGGCGGTGCTAGTCGAGGGCCTCAAGGTTCTCGCAAAGGCTGGCGTCTACCCCACCACCTTCACGCGGAAACTGCTGCACATGGCGGCCGGGCCCGTTTTCATCCTGACCTGGCCATGGTTTGGTAAGCAGCCCTCGAGCGCTGTGTGGGCGGCCGCCGTGCCCGCGTGCATGACCGCCAAGTTCGCGCTGGTTGGCGCCGGCCTCATCCAGCAGGACGCTGACGTGAAGCTGATGAGCCGTACAGGAGACCGGCGTGAGCTGCTGCGCGGGCCACTCCTGTACGGCGCCGTCTTTTGCGCCGCGACGGTCCTCGGCTTCCGCAGCGCCACCGCGGGCGGCGCGCTCATGGCCCTCTGCGCCGGCGACGGGATGGCGGATGTGATTGGCCGCCGATTCGGCCGCCGCCACAAGCTTCCGTGGTCGCCGCAAAAGTCGTGGGCGGGCTCCGCCGCCTTCACCGCCTCGGCCTTCGCCGGCTCGATGGGCGCGGTGAGCCTCTTCCACCACTGGGGCTGGTCCAGCAGCGCTGCCGCGGACCTCGCCCTCCCGCTCCTCGCAGCGAGCGTCGCCGCCGCAGCCGCAGAGAGCCTGCCGGTGCCAGAGATCGACAACGTGGTCGCACCGCTGTGCTTCGCCCTTGCCATGCGTGCCCTTGCGCCGCCCTAGTATAGCGGGCTCGCGGAGTGCAGTGAGAATGAAGAAAGGAGTGTTTAGTAGGAGTTACAGCATAGCTGGGAGGAATTGGAGCAGCTGGAGTGCCGTATGCACATGTGCATGCACATGTGCATGTCCCGCGCCTCGCCGCTAAGTTTGCGGCACGCCCCGCACCGACTCCTCCCTCGTTTTTTGTCCGGAGTGAAAAGTAAAACGCGCTTCGGTACTACCGCGAAGTGCCGAACTTAAGGTAAGGTAGCTTGAGTTAGGGAGCTCTTTTCCTCTTGCCAAACTCCTGTTCTAATGTGCCTAACTCCTGCTACCCACCTCTCGGTCCCGCCGGACCGGCACACGGGCCCCGCGGGCCCCACTGGAGCGATTCTAAGATCAGGTCTGCCACCTCCCCGCTGGAAAGTGAAATCTAAGTTTCAAATCTCGAATAAATCTCGAAGCACACTTGAATGCTCAGGCAACCATGACCTCTGCAAGTCGTCTGACGTCACGATCCATGTGCACAACTGTCTCCAGAACGAGTGGCAGCGCGCCAACCATGGCTTCTCCGAGCCGTGGGTGTGCATCAACATCCCCTCCGTCGTGGCCGTGCTCAACAAGACTCGCGCACCAGGCGCCCCCTACCAGCAGCGGTCGATTGGCCTCGCGCTCAGCCAGCTCGCCAAGAAGGAGCCGGGCAACGTGGTGGTGAACCGCAAGGCTCGCTTCCTGGACTGCGCGCAGGGGCAGACCTACCACCAGGACCCGGAGACGCACGAGCGGCGGCCCGTGCTCGAGGGCGACGGCTACGCCACCAAGCCGTGCGGCTGCTGCTTCATCCGGCGCGAGTACCTGGACAAGCTCGGCGCGCTGCGCAACGAGGGGGACGAGGGGTCCGAGGCCGACCAGCGCTCCCTCGCGCCGACCGGGTTCGATGCATTCTACGAGTCGCTCAAGGACGGGACGTGGGCCGGCTACGGCTCCTTCAGCCCGAAGTGGCTCTTGCCGGCGCCCCGACGACAGCCGTCGCGCCACCGCTGATGGAGGGGCGGTCGGCGCCGCTGCCGCCGCGCCGCCGGTGGGAGGGGCACTGGTGGTGGCCTGGGCGGCCCTCCGCCGCCGCTCGGGGCGCCCGGGCAGCGGTGGCAGCCTGCCGCCGCACCACTTCGAAATGCCCGCTGACCACTTCGAAATGCCCGCTCCGGCGGCCCGCCATCGGCGCTATTCTTTTTCTACTAAGCAAAATTCAGCCAATTGAGGAAACTGAAGCGGGCAGGCTGGAAGCACGGAGGGACGGCCGATTTCCGCCCAGTGGCAGGCCTGATCTTAGAATCGCTCACTGAGGCATCTCCCTCCTACGTCCTACGCTACGAGCACCTACACTCGAGTACGAGTGCCTACGCTACTAGATTCCTACTCCTCCTCCTCCTCCTCCTCCTCCCCCTCCTCCTCCTCCTCCTCCTCACTCGCCGCACCCTCGTCGTCCGAGTCGGCGCCGGCGCGCTGCACCATCAGCCCGTTCGGACCAAAAAAGAAATCAATGGCGACCGCCATGCTGCTACCCCGTGCCTAACTGCTGCTACCCCGTGCCTAACTCAGTGCAAAGCACCTAACCTAACTCAAGCTACCTTACCTTAAGTTCGGCACTTCGCGGTACCAGGGTAGCAGGTGGGAGGAGGGTCCGGTTGATCGGTTCTGGCTCTGGCGCCTTGCGCTGTCTGGTCGCAGTGGCAGTCAGTCGTGTGCTGTGGTACAGTGGCAGTCGACAGTGGTAGTCCAGAGCAACGCATGTCGCATCTCGATAGCTCAGACGCGTATGCCGCCGGTTCCTCCAAGACCAGAGGAGGCCACCGCTGCCGATCCTGGCGTCTCGAGGTGGCGCGGCTGCAGCTGTGGCCGGAGGCTCCACCGCCGCCGCCGCCGCTCGACCTCATCCACGGCTGGGTCCACCGAGGCAACGAGCGGATGCTGCGGCGCCTCCTCGAGGAGCGGCAGCCTCGCTGCGTGGTGGAGCTGGGCTCGTGGTGCGGACTATGCACAACGCTTCTCTGCGAGGCGGCTCCACGCCTCGCTGTTTTCGCCGTGGACCTGTGGGACGCGCCGCACCTCTTGGCGACACCGTCACAGCGTGAGCAGTACACCTGCGACGCGCAGGCGATGGCCATCCTCCAGGCCGGCGAGCTGCACGCGGCCTTCCTACACAACCTGTGGCCGCACCGCACGCGCGTATTCCCGCTGCGCATGCCCACTGGCGACGGGCTGGCGGCGATCGCGCGGCTAGGAGCTCCCGTCGATCTTATCTATGTCGACGCCGACCACACCTATGCCGCGGTGCTCGCAGACTTGCGGGCGAGCGCGCGCCTCTTCCCCGACGCACTGCTCTGCGGTGACGACTGGTGCTGGGCCGACGTGCAGCTCGCTGTGGCCGACTTCGCGCACGAGCGTGGGCTCCGGGTGGTGTCGCACCCGCGCGAGAACTGGTGGTGGCTTCGGCACCCGCGCGAGGAGGCGGTCGTCGTCTGGGAGGGCGAGGACGGAGCAGGGGCCCGGGGGGCAGCGGCGAACGACGGTCGCGAGGGGTGGGACGCGTGATCGTTCAATACAAAATAAAGGCGAGAGATGAGATGGGGACGGGAGCACGACTAGCGCACCAGCCCCACCAATATATGTGCTTACACTAACGTGCGAGTGTACGTGAGATTTTACGAGCTCTGGAGCTCTGGCACTGCCACTGGCCACTGCCCCACTGCGCACTGGGCATCGACCGGGCTCCCCGGGCCCGCCGTCTGGGGCGTGGGGGCGTACGGCGAGCGCAGGCCGCAGCGGGGGGCCCTCTCGCCGAACGCGTGTCCAGCTCCGCTTGTCCGCTCGTCGAAAGAGTTAAACAAATATTATTCGAAATATTGCACATCGCGATAGGCGTTAGGCGTAAATGAGTTAACATGCACTTCGCCTTAGAGATAGTCCCAACAAAAAATTCGTCGTGCATGGCACTCTGACTCTCGCCTACATTCATGAATGAAATCGCTCCTGACCAGCCCTGCGGACTTAGTCAGCGTTCTATCAGAGACTCTAACGATGTAGCATGTACGAAGCCTTCATCCCTTCATCCTTCAACAAAGGGGCTTGACCTTGGCATGCACAACGATGGGGCGCATGCTCTCCATGGTCTGTGATCTCATGAGGGGCTATGATCGTGCCGAGTCGGGGACATGCTACTTTGTCAATGCCGTCGTCGCTGGTCGCAACGCGGCGTCACACCCCTGGCATTCCCGGGGCCTTGAACGTGTCGTCCGTCGGAGCATCCAGCACGACGGTGCTCTTGGAGATGCCGGCTCGCCGTTTGTACACGTCGATGAGGGCGAACGCGCCCCCGAAGGCAGTGACGCTAAAGAGCGGCACGCACGCAAGCACGACGACCCGTTCGCCCAGGTCGGCGCGGCGCTCGCTCAGGCCGGTGTCGCTCAGCAGGTCGTTCGCGGCGACGCCGACGGGGATGATCAGGTTCTGGCTCACCACAAACAGGTTCCAGCCGACGAAGAAGGCCATCGAGTTGGTGAGGAAGAAGCGCTCCATCGCCTCGCGGTCCGTCTGCATGCTCGTGTCGAGCTGGCCCGACTCGCCCGTCGCAACCAGCCAGGCGACGCACAGCAGCACCAGCGCCGCGCACAGCGCCACGTTCGCGACGATCACGCCCGCAGAAGCGGGCGGGGCGCTGAGGCTGGGGAAGGCAAAGGTGACCCAGTCGCTGCACGCGCAGCCGGTCACGTAGGCGAGCACGCTCTGCACCAGGTTGGAGAGCTCGATCGCCACCGCGCCGGCCGGCCCGAGGTGGGCGTCGATCTGCTTCTCGAGCTCCTCGAGCCGCACCGAGAGGAGCGCGCCGGCGAAGGTGAGGAAGCCGGCCGAGATGAAGGAGATGTGCCCGTACGAGCCGGCCGCCACGCCGAGGAAAAGATAGTCGTTGGCCGCGTGGTACCACAGCATCATGACGACCACGGTGAGCCCTCGAGACAGCATCGCCAGCACGTCCTCCACCCAGTCCTCCACCCAGTCGATCAGCGGCCCGCTCCCCCACTCGACCTCGGCGACGAACGGCTTGAGCAGCGTGATGAAGAGCGCGGCCGCGACCGTGCATCCGCCCGAGAAGCCGAGGTTGAGTGCGGTGCACCCGCCCGCCTCCTCCACCTCGCAGCCCGACGCGGCCCGCACCTCCGCGAGCTTGAAGAGGGCGGTGTTGCCCGCCGCCCATCCCACCACGTAGTTCATTATGCTCGGCACGAGCGGGAGCCAGAGACCGGATCGCGCACCCTTCCTGCCGCCGACCTGCTCGGCCCGCTCCATCCTGAGCTCGGCCAGGTGCTTGCACAGCCCTGTCAGCGGCAGCAACACGAGCGTGTAGAGGGCCCATGACGAGGAGGAGGCCGGAGGCGTGCACTCGATGTCGTCGTACCCCAGCCCGCAGAACCACGGCGCCATCAGACTGAAGCAGTAGATGGCGATCGTGTCCGACCAAAGCTTCGACACGACGTAGATCAAGGCATTTGCCACAAAATCGCCAACGCATTCAGAGGCCCCGCGGAGGTTGGCAGCGCACACACGGCCGCACATCGCCCAGTCAGGAGGGCATGTGCACAGCGTGACGGCAGCCGCCGCCGGCATTTTGTCCGGTGCGTCTGCTGCCACTGCTGCCGCTGCTGCCTCACGGACTGCACCTGCCGCTGCAGCTTCCGCTGCGGCGACGCCAGCAAGCACCTCGTCGTCGACGTTTGGGAGGAGGCGCTGCTGTAGAGCGAGCATCATGTTTCGACGCCGAGATTCGAGCCAGAGCTTCGAGCCGAGCAGCTTCGAGCCGAGCAGCTTCGAGCCGAGCAGCTTCGAGCTTTTGCACGCGATATGCTCGCGATACGACTGCGTGCCAGCAATCGGGGGAGTACTTTTCTTTTCGAGCTCCGAACGCCAATGTCAAGACCCACAGTGAGTGTGTGTGTGTGTGTGTGTGACCCACACTACAGTGGGTTGCGGGCATTAAGAAAACAGGATTCCGCGGCACGCCGCCGTTTCTAAGCCTTTCTACAGCCCTCATCCACCCCTCGCCGTGGTTTCTTAGCTCCGGCCGGCACTCAAGCCATTTCTTGTTGGTTTTCTAAAATCCTATGGGTCGTCCAGAGTATCGACCTCTGGCTTGTCAGCCAGCCCCACTTTGAGGGCGCCATGAAGTACAGCGATCGCCACCTCGCTGGCCTCTCGGCAGGCCCCCCCGACCGCGTCGAACTCATCGGCGCGGGCTCTCTCGGCTACGGGACCGGCCCCAGCTTCGGCTGAGGGCTAACAAGCTGCCGAGCCCAAATCACTGTGAGAGTCGTGATTTCTTGTTGGTTAATAAAAATCTCTCTCTCAAATTCTCTCTCAAGCCAGAGCCGGCCCGAAGGAGTTTTAGGTAAGAGGTAAGCTGCGGTCCGCGAGGGCGATGCCAGAGTCTGCCGCCGAGTCGGCTCTCTGGATGACGAAGACGCACACACGCCTCCATCCACTCCACTCAGAACACCGCAGACTTGGAAAGTGACAAGTGCGCGCGCCGCAGGCGAAGAGAAATTTTGAGCTGGGGCTCCCATTCACATTCGTGTCCGGCCTTTTCTCGGGGCCGCGCCTGCTGCGGCGCGCCGTGGTTTCTTAGATTTTTGCGGAAATCGCTCAACACGAGCTCATGTATGTATGTCATAACACGTAGTCGTAGAGGATCGAGGTGCACGCTACCGAAGCAGTGTCGTCCCCCCTCTCCATCATCTCACTGGGAGACGTCGGCGGTGGTGGCGGTGTGACCGATGAGCTACACCAAGAGGAACACAGGAACTCGTTTCAGCGGGGTCCGGGATAGTCAGATGCACTACCTCACTGGTCCTGAGACCTCCTTTGCGAACTTACAGTGGGTTGCGGGCATTAAGAAAGCGTCGCATTAAGAAACCACGCCGAGCGATTTCTGCAAAAATCTAACAAACCACGGCGCGCCGCAGGCGCGGCTCCGTCCGAGAAAAGGCCAGACACGAGTGTGACCACGGGAGCTCCCAGCTCGTCAAAATTTCTCTTCGCCTGCGCGGCGCGCGCACTTGGCATTTTGCAAGTCTGCGGTATTCTGAGTGAGCGGTGTGGATGGAGGCGTGTGCGTCTTGAGTCGGTGGCAGACTGACTGGCTGGCGGCATCGGATCCGGGACCGCAGCTCACCTCTTCCGACTATCCGGGGCCGGCTCTGAGACCTACATTGCTTGGGAGTTAAGAAACCAGAAACGGCGGCGTGCCCGCATCCTGTTTTCCGCTTTGCCGCCTTCCGTAAAAGATGTAAAGCAGCGACACGACCGCCGAGTATGATAGCGCCGCCAGAGGCGACGCCGTTGCGCTCTTTGCGCCCAAGAGCGGTAATTGTTCTCCTCGCCGCTGGAACCCTGCTCGTCCTATCATCGCGGGCTAGGGGAAACCGCCAGCTGTTCGACACGTCCTTCGACGGCAAGCTGGGCGAGTATTTGGATGGCAAGCTCGACGGTGCGATTGACGTGATTGCTTCATGGCACCGCGACCGCTATCCTGCTGGCGACAAACGAGAACGGGGCGAACTGAAGCGGCGCGCAATCACTAAAAGACACGCCGCCCCTCGCGCGCTAATATCCTTCTCCGTCACAGGATCACGATTCAGCTGGACCTGCAAGAGCCCGCCTCGTCGGGCGGCTTCTGCTTCGTGCTCGACCCACCGCCGCACGAAACCGCTACAGTGACGTGCTTGCACCGGGTGAGCGCTCGCACAGACCCACCGGCTCCGGCATCCTGGACAGGCGTCCGGGACCAGTCCCCCCCACCTCCCCGTGCAGGGGGAGCCCTGCTGCCACGGTGGGAATATGTGGCAGTACAAACCGACGACGCAGATGAAATGCGGAAGCCCCAAAGTGACCCTGACGTCTATCGAGGACATTGTCTGCACGGCCGAGGGGTACGAACAGTCGGCGATGGCGTCACGAGCGCCGTTTGGTGCATCAAGAAGCCTTGAGTGGCTCGACGGATGGTGCCCTTGAGTAAGCTCGACACTACAGTGCATGCATGCATGATACAGTACGATTTATGATGTGTGTGTTGTGCGATGCCGGGTTCGGTTGGGAGGCGGATCGAGAGCGTACTGCGCGCGTTGCGTGGCCATGTGCGCGCGTTGCGCGGCCTGCGCGCTCAAATGGTCAAACATACCCCTCTCGCCCGATTTGGTACTTTGTTTGTGGGGTTGCCGATGCCCCCCGCGGCGCCTGTTGCGCGGTAAGGCCTGTTTTCGCTGTTGGTGTTGTGCACAGAGTAGCACAGGACTCTTTTTTTTCACTCTTGAGCGCGATTATCGGCGCATGTTTGAGTGACGTACGTGCGAGATTAGCCAAAAACTGCGGCGCCTAGCTCGCTATACTTCCCACTCGTGCTCCGAGACCGATGCAGCGCGGCCAAGCAACGGCTGAGACTCGCCGCCGCCGCTGTGTCGCCGCCCGCCGCAATTTGCCGTCGCTGACGGCCACGACGCGGGCCGATCGTCGGTGGCGTCGACTCGCGGCGAGCGGTGGTTGTTGGGCGGCGCGTGCTGCCCCGACTCGTTCGCACCTACAGTCGAAGTTCGTCCTGAGCCCGACCGCGCAGAGGGAGCGGCTTTGCCGGCGCGCCGCGGACCGGCAAAGAAGCCGAGGATGTTGGCGGCGCGGTTGAGCCAGCGAGGCGGCGGCTCCAGCCCGAGCTCGGCGCACGCGGCCGCGACCCAGTGGTGACAGTTGTGCTCCGTGATCTCGTAGTCGTCCATCGTCCACTCGAGGGTCGCGAGCGCGCGCAAGGCCTGGTGCGAGTCGTGCAGCTCCCGCTTGCTCACGCCGAGGGGCAACCGGGCGCGAAGCGGCAGCGAAGCTGCCATCGACCGGTCGGTGTGGTACGGCGGGTGCCACGCCACGCCGCAATCCCACTCCAGCTCGCGTGACCGCCAAGCGGTGCTGGCTGCCCGCGTCACCTTTCTCGAGGCAAACGGCACAGTCACCTCCGCAACGCCGCCGCCGCCGCTCTCGTCGACGCCGCAGCTCGCGTCGCAGCCGGCGTACGACGGATCGCCGAGGTGCCCGCCGCCTAACTGCGCCAGAACGAGGGTGAGGAGCCGTCACGGTGCAGCCGCCCTCGCCCTCGCCATACACCGTCTGCCTGGCTGCCGGTCGTAGGTGTACTCGAGGCCGTCAATCTCGAGGCCCGAGTGGTAGACGCCGACCCCCATCGGGTGGCCGCAGCAGCTGTTCCAGCACGGGCAGAGATCGTACACGGTCAAGAAGGCCGCGCCCGCCTCCTCCTCCCGCCACGCCGGCAGCAGCGCCGTCACGCCGCCGTCGCTGTGCGCGGGAGGCAGCCCGCAGGGAACAGGAGACGGCGCGGCGGGCCGCCCCTCTGGCACCCGCCCGCTCAGCCACGAGGCCGAACGGCGCAGCGGCGTGGCAGGACCCGATAGTGTGCTCTTCTCCACGGGTGCGGTGCGAAGGCCTCGCGTCTTCGAGGGCGAGGCGCGGCCCTCAACGACGACGTGGCCCCTCGAGTTGAGGAAGTAGCCGCTCGTGCGCTGCCGAAGCGCCGCCGGCGTGACGTTCCGCCCAGCCCTCGGCGCGGGCGGGAGCGCGACCTGGTTTCTCCGCAGAAACCATGAGGTCTCTGGCGAGGACGTCCTCGGTCCGTTGGGCGTGCTGGCATTGCGCCGCAAGAACCACGACTGCTGGCACTGGCGCTGGACGGCGGCGTCGATGTCACCACCCTCGTCGAGCAGCCCGCGCCGGCGCCACATGTCTTGCAGCCACATCTTGGCCGCGCCAGCAGGCATTTTGTCCACGGCGCGAGGCCGGTTAGAGTCGGCTTACCCCGGCGCGGAAATAAAGCGGCCATTCCACGCTGGCTATGCCGAGGGAAGCTGCGCGGCTGATCCACTAGAGTGGATAGGGCAGCACGCTGGAGGCGCTCCACCAGTGCGTGGAGCCACTTCGACGCGCAACTGCGCAAAACCTGTAACGACCAGATGCCGGTGGGCGGGCGCACGCAGATCGCGATTGACCTCGCTGATCTGGATGCATGCGCGCCGCTTGAGACATGGGCTAGCTCCCGGGAAACCGGGCCCACACAAGTAGGAAGTGGTTACTGAACGTGTGGGAGCAGTGTGCACAGTCTAGGGGTCCACCGTGTAAATGTGGACCCTTGTACGTGCCTGTCAGTGGACAGTGCTACCAGAATGTGGCGCGGACCTGTGAGATGTGCATGCACCCTCCGCTCCGGGGTGTGTGCACGCTGGCGAGACTGAGGGCGGGAGCCGGAGTGAGGAAGGCGAGACGGGCGCGCGGGGGCTGCCACACGTGCCGGGACCGAGCCGATGGCTCGCCCCGGTGGGCGGAGGACGGGACTCTGGGAGTGAGGCCGGGCGAACACACATGAGGTGTATCCGTGTACGTGCGTGGAGTACGGTGGTGTGGGTCCGTGTTAGCTCCGAGTAGAGGGGGCGTTCTGCAGTTAAGGGGAAACCCGGTACACGGAACTAACCCTCGGAGACCCGTGTTTACTTTACGGCCCTTTCCCTGCGAACGCGCACCCCCCACAGGGCTAGGGCTCTCTAGCCCGCAACCCGATGCCAATCATCTGGCCCGCTGGGTGCGCTCCTTAGCTCCCCGACCCTGGATGTGAGGTTAATGACTGCACTCCAAGTGCTCCAAGGTCCTCCCCCCCAGCCCTAGCTTGGGATCGTGAAATCCCTGTGTGGTGGCGGCGTGCCGTCCTCCCATCCCTCCTTTGGGCTTTATGTTTTGTTTCTTTTCTTTTTTAGCTTGGGTGATCCCCATGTACTTTCTTTCTACACAACGCGATTAGTGTGTATGTGAAAAGGAGAGGGCAAAGAACCAAAGATACAAAAACAAAGCAAAGAAGAACAAAAGCCGCTCTCCGAAGCACCGGGCACGACACGTGCGTTGCGTGCATGTGACACGTACACGTATCTCGAGGTTCTCGAGGCTGATATCCTAGCTTTTGGCCGCATTGCCTTCTCTCTCCACACGTCTCCACACACATCACATGCCTCCAACATGCAGCGCTGATCTTCTTCACGTTACATGGACCCACATCGAAGTTCCTCCCTCCAATAAATGACCTAAGTTCCCGCCCGCCGCCGCCACGGGGCTCTGCCGGGAGCGCCCACGGTCAGCAGGGCTCGCCCGCGCTCTCGGCCGTCTGCGCTTGCGAGCACGCGGACGACACCTGGCTGAGCGGGACGACGATGGTGTTCGTCTGCGGAGACGGGCTTGGGCTGCCCTGCCCCTCCTGCTCCCCCTCGGGGTTCTCTCCTCCGTCCAGAAGGGAGAAGTCGTCCTCGTCCCCGATGCTCGCCTCCCATTCGGAGAAGGTTACACTGCGGCAACCGCCCTTGGGGCGAGTCCGGTGGGCCGCCACCGACGCGGAACGTCGCACGGCGCGCCATGCCTTGGCCACCTGCGCCATGCACGACCACGGCGTCGTTGTCGCCGGCGGCTTGAGCGGGCCGCAGCAGCCCGAGTCGCGCCGCGAGCGCGATTCCTCCAGCGTGCATCCCGTCGTCCGGCGCTCAGGAGCGTCCTCCGCGAGCAGGAAGAGCGAGCCGCAACTCTGGTACGATAGCCGGGCGAGCTTGGTCCACGCGTCGGCAGGCAGCTGCCATTTGATGCAGCCAGCCTGCTCGTGAGCGACGTCGACGTGGGCGGAGCAGGTCCTGCGGGGCGAGGAGGCGGGCGAATAAGCCACACCGCACACCGCACACCGCACGCACTGCGCCTCGTCGCCCGCTTATGGCTCAATACCGCAGATGCTATACCGGTCCATACTTCCCGCCACCTCATGCATGCACTCGCGCGTCATAGAGAGAGAGGGCAGACATGATGCTCGCCGTTCAACCTACACTCATCTCGCTCTCCCGGCTGGCGCTAAAGCCGTACCCCGCCCATCTCCGTGATCAACCACGCTCTAAGCATGGCCCGCTGAAGAGCACACGAGAGGTGAGCGCACCCAGACGGCCGCGAATCGTCGAGCCACATTTCAGGTCCCTCTTGGTCCTTGGCTGTTCCTTGTGCCGTGACTGGATAGAGCGATCGCCGGGCTCCAAGACATTAAAGGCCTATTTCCAGCTTGGGGATTTGCGCCGACCGTGCGTCATTGGGACTCGTGGCGCCTCCCAGGCCCGCCGCAGCGGTCCCATGGGTACCTGCCGTCCGTACCGGTCCACGGGCTGGCCCTGGGCACATTCGGACCGAACTCGCTGCGCAATCCGGTCTCGGTATTGCTGTCGGCGGCCGGCAGCCCTCGGGGGTCGAGTCGCAGGATGTCGCAAAACTTTGCCACACGTGCTCGAGCGTCGAGCTTCCGGTGTCCCCAGTCGCAACTACCTCCGGCGAGGTGGCTGACGTTGCACAATCACATCGGTGGCGCATGCGGAGAGCACCAGTGCTCTTTCGGTGGGCTGTCGTGGGGTGGTGCACGACACGCATTGAGAGGAGCCGAGAGAAGCAGCGGCTGTGGGGCTTCCACGGCTGCCAAAGGGTGGTTCACGACTACTCTGAGCAGGGCTGTGCTTTGGTGGGGTTGTGCTTGAGCATGTGTGAAGTGGGAGTGCGTGCCGGCGGTGTCTGTGGGTGAAACGGGCGTGTATGAGGCCGTAAGAGCCGTGGTATGAGCCAAAGTGGGCTGCATCACCCAAGGTAAGGACGGTTTGGGACAGCTCAGACTTGATACTGATGGGACTGGGCCAGGTGAGCGACAGAGAAGGCGAGGTGGTGAGCTGGGAAGCCACTTTGTCGGCACCTGGACGTGTCGCGATGAACTGCCGAAAAGCACCTTTTGCGGCTGTTGCTCGAAACTTCGGGAGACAAGGCCTACATATTATGACTGCATCGATGCGCCTGGTGCATGAGGGCTGCGGGTCGGGACATTTCACGGTCGGTGGCGCCGGTGATGGCCTCCGTAAAGCCCTCGCAATCGCCTCGGATGGGGTCCACCGGAGACAATCTCGAGCCCTCTCCGTGGCATCACGAGCCGGTGTGAGCTTGCAGACCCAAGGTAAGTGCGGTCTGGGATGGCTCAGGCGTGCTACTGACGGGCCTGGGCCAGGAGGGCGACAGAGAAGGCGAGGTGGTGCGCTGAGAGGCTGGAGCGTCCGCGTGTGACCGTGTCGCGATGCAACTGCCAAAAAGCGTTGTTTGCGGCTATTGCTCAAAACTTCGGGAGACAAGGCCTACATATTATGACTGCATCGATGCGCCTGGTGCATGAGGGCTGCGGGTCGGGACATTTCACGGTCGGTGGCGCCGATAATGACCTCCGGAATGCCCTCGCAATCGCCTCGGATGGGGTCCACCGGAGACAATCTCGAGCCCTCTGCGTGCCATCACGAGCCGGTGTGAGCTTGCAGACCCAAGGTAAGTGCAGTCTGGGACGGCTAAGGCTTGCTACTGATGAGCCTGGGCCAGGAGGGCGACAGAGAAGGCGAGGTGGACCCCTCCGCAGCTCGTAATAACACGTTTTTGCCAGAGAGAGTCGCCGACCAGTTACACGCGTCAGCTAATAGGCTATTTGCGGTCTACACTCGCGCTCACTGTCGCTACATCTGG
>NW_005199430.1:90981-92018 GCF_000372725.1 Emiliania huxleyi CCMP1516 | reverse complement strand
ACAGCCGCCCCTGACATGCATCTCGCACCATGACTCGACACCGGGCCCGCTCAGCTTGGTCGTGGCGGCGTGTGTGAAGGATGCGCGGCCGAGCCGCTGGCTGGCGCCGCTTGAGCGTCCGAGATGGCCGCAGCAGAGGCCACGCGTCGCGCCGCCGGCCAATCCCAGCCTCTCGGCGGTCGAGTTGGTCGAGCTGGCGGGCGGAGAGCCGCCAAGAGGGCAGCAGCGGAGCGTGAGAGGCCGTGCGAGCTTGCGCTAGCGAAGCGCTAGCGCTTCGGGCGATTTCAATAGGCGGCCTACCTTGGCCTTTAAAGGCCTATTTCCAGGGGATTTGCGCCGACCGTGCGTCATTGGGACTCGTGGCGCCTCCCAGGCCCGCCGCAGCGGTCCCATGGGTACCTGCCGTCCGTTCCGGTCCACGGGCTGGCCCTGGGCACATTCGGACCGAACTCGCTGCGCAATCCGGTCTCGGTATTGCTGTCGGCGGCCGGCAGCCCTCGGGGGTCGAGTCGCAGGATGTCGCAAAACTTTGCCACACGTGCTCGAGCGTCGAGCTTCCGGTGTCCCCAGTCGCAACTACCTCAGGCGAGGTGGCTGACGTTGCACAATCACATCGGTGGCGCATGCGGAGAGCACCAGTGCTCTTTCGGTGGGCTGTCGTGGGGTGGTGCACGACACGCATTGAGAGGAGCCGAGAGAAGCAGCGGCTGTGGGGCTTCCACGGCTGCCAAAGGGTGGTTCACGACTACTCTGAGCAGGGCTGTGCTTTGGTGGGGTTGTGCTTGAGCATGTGTGAAGTGGGAGTGCGTGCCGGCGGTGTCTGTGGGTGAAACGGGCGTGTATGAGGCCGTAAGAGCCGTGGTATGAGCCAGAGTGGGCTTCATCACCCAAGGTAAGGACGGTTTGGGACAGCTCAGACTTGATACTGATGGGACTGGGCCAGGTGAGCGACAGAGAAGGCGAGGTGGTGAGCTGGGAAGCCACTTTGTCGGCACCTGGACGTGTCGCGATGAACTGCCGAAAAGCACCTTTGCGGC
>NW_005199430.1:78625-90881 GCF_000372725.1 Emiliania huxleyi CCMP1516 | reverse complement strand
GGGCTCGCAGATCTCTGTCGGCGACGTCCATCGGAGTCGCACGACATGCCAATCAGGAGTTGATGATATGCTCCACGTATCCGCAGTAGTACCGACCTGCAGCCAGGATGCCCCAGGCGCATCGATGCAGGCATAATATGTAGGCCTAGTCTCCCGAATTTTTCAGTAATAGCCGCAAACAACGCTTTTTGGCAGCTGCATCGCGACACGGTCACACACGGATGTTTCAGGCTCTCAGCGCACCACCTCGCCTTCTCTGTCGCCCTCCTGGCCCAGGCCCGTCAGTAGCACGCCTGAGCCATCCCAGACCGCACTTACCTTGGGTCTGCAAGCTCACACCGGCTCGTGATGCCACGGAGAGGGCTCGAGATTGTCTCCGGTGGACCCCATCCGAGGCGATTGCGAGGGCTTTACGGAGGCCATCACCGGCGCCACCGACCGTGAAATGTCCCGACCCGCAGCCCTCATGCACCAGGCGCATCGATGCAGTCATAATATGTAGGCCTTGTCTCCCGAAGTTTCGAGCAACAGCCGCAAAAGGTGCTTTTCGGCAGTTCATCGCGACACGTCCAGGTGCCGACAAAGTGGCTTCCCAGCTCACCACCTCGCCTTCTCTGTCGCTCACCTGGCCCAGTCCCATCAGTATCAAGTCTGAGCTGTCCCAAACCGTCCTTACCTTGGGTGATGAAGCCCACTCTGGCTCATACCACGGCTCTTACGGCCTCATACACGCCCGTTTCACCCACAGACACCGCCGGCACGCACTCCCACTTCACACATGCTCAAGCACAATCCCACCAAAGCACAGCCCTGCTCAGAATGGGCAAGGGCTACCACTTGGTGACCCAGGTAGCCTCTGGCTCGCCACTGCACTCGGCTCCTCTGCAGCTGTCTCGGGCTCTCCCCACGACAGCACCCCGACGGCAAGCTTTGACGCCCGTCTGGTGGGCCTGCTTTGTCCACAGCCGCCCCTCACATGCAGCTCGCACCAGGGCTCGACACCGGGCTCTCTCATCCCGGTCGTGGCGGCGTGTGTGAAGGATGCGCGGCCGAGCCGCTGCCTGGCGCCGCTTGAACGTCTGAGAGAAGCCTCCAGGAGGCGGAATGGGTCGCGGTGCATGTCGCCATCGGCCTCCGGGGGTGGGCCCGGGGCCAGGCCACTCTCGGCGCCCGAAATACCCGGCGCAGAGCCCGGCATTGGGGCCGCGCACGGACGAACGCAAACCCTATATAGGGTTTGAGGGCGGCCGCCCAAGAGCCGAAATAGGCCTTTAACCCTGGTAGGTGGATTGTCCAAAATACGTCAGCCTCGCACGCCTAGCGCTACCTAGGTAGGTCTGACACCCGACCGCCCCCCCCTCCCTAATAATATTAACCGGTCAGAGTACATTTTGGCCGGCTAATGTTAGGGAGGGGAGGCCGAAAAACGCATATTTTTGTCCACCTACCAGGGTTAATCAGCTGGACCGAATTTTACCAAGTTGGACGCCGTTGGACGTATCCAGTGTTCACTGTCTACGTGTAGCGACGGGCGCTGCGCGATAGCTGCTTTGTGGGTCCCGTGAGCCATGCCGGCTACTGTCCACCATCGATACACGGAGAACCGCTCGCACGAGTCAGCCCAGAGGCGATCGATGGGCGGGAGAGGCCTCTGGCACGGACATACAGCTCGGGCCCGACGGACGGCGCGAGGGGGCGATCTCGCGCGGTCCAACTTTGGCCTGTGTGAGGGCGTGAACAGGGGAAAAGTCGCCCTGGTTTTCTTTTTTACTATGTAAAGGCAGGCTTCGCAGAGGGGAAATCTGTACTCTCTTCTGTACTTTGAGGACGGGTACTTACAATATATAACGTCCCCAAAGTACAGCAAAGAGTACAAAAATTCTTCGAGGTTCACCTCGGAAGCCCTGATAAATGAATTCTTGGAGGTCCACCTTCAAGCCCTGATAAATGAAAAACCCGTGCCGCGCCCATGCCGAGACCGCTAACTCGAGCGAGCCCAAGCAGCGCCGGACGCTCCTCTCCACCGTGATGCTCCTCGCCATCATCGTCACCACGACGTGGCTGCGGACGGGCGTCGCCCACGACATCGTGCGCCCGCTCTCCAACGTCGCCGAGATCCCTGCCTCGCCTGCCAGGAGCGGCGTCAAGCTCATCGCTGGGCAGGTGCGCGGGTAGAGCTCTCCACCATACTCTGCCGCGATCCCGGCTGCTGCGAGCACGGCGCCGCCCGGTGCGCGCGACATGACCCCTGCCGTTCCCGCGCACGCCGGTCGCCTGGCCAGGGGTTCGAGGTGGCCCCCACCCTGGGGCCTCCCATCAAACGTGGCAGTTCCCTTGCTCCAAGCGCTTGCGCTTCGGCGGTAGTGATCTAATCACCCGAATACCACGTTCGGATCGCTCCTCATCGCAAACCCTGTCAGCAGTTCACCTACGGGTATGTATGTTCGTAAGAGCTACATACATCGAAAGGGACTGCGGCAGAAGACGCCCAATCTTGCACAAGTGCAAGAATTTAAACAAAAGAACTCTCTCTCACAGCACACAGGCTCGACACAGGTGCGAACTGGCGCGTGCTAGTACTAGATCTATCAGTGGCAAACCCACCATACACATTGCGAGGGTGGCGGCGGCGAGTCGGCGCGAGGTTCGAGGTTTGCTCGACGGAGTGCCAAGTGTCTCGCCGAAGAGTGTCTCGCCGAAGAGATCGAGGGACATGTCGTCACTTTGCGACGAGGTGCTAAGCACCGACGAGCTCCTAGGCGTCATCCTCGGCACGCTCCTGCGCGAGGATGCGCTGCGCCGCTGCAAGTGCGCTCGCCTCGTGTGCAAGCGCTGGAAGGATGAGCTGGCACGCGCCGCAAAGACGCCGCCGCGTGGCTGGAAGAGCTTCACCAAGAACTGCGTCTACCTGCGTGGCCGGGTGGAGTCACTGCCGGATGAGGCCGAGGCCGACCCGGGTTCGCGGTGGATGCGGGCCATCTACGAGCAGGGGCTGAACGGCCTGCTCGACAGCCGCTTGCCGCATGTGCATGCGTCCTGCGCCGCGCTCGTGGCGCACCACAAGGCGATGCGCCTGAGGGGGCTCTACGTCGTGCTGGCCCCCGCCGAGGCTCACCAATGCTGGCTCGCGGCATTCGCGCGCGACGGCATCTCGGCATTCGCCAACGGCGGCCGGCCCGAGCAGCGCTACGCAGGATTTGCCAGTCTCGGGCACCGGCTTGCCCAAGGACAGTCGATCGAGGTCGTCGTCTCCACGTACTCCATGGCCGCCACCGACATATGGTTCATCCTGCAGTTCCGCCCAAAGTACGTCTTTTTCGAGGGCGGCCTCGGCCAGCCCAAGCAGTACGCGTCGAGGCTCGCACCGCTGCTCCTCGCCTCGCCGCGCCTCGCAGAGCCGCCGAACGGCGTCCTGATTGACGACGCCAGCCTGCTGCAGCACCACTCCAGGAGCATGGAGCTCATCCGCTTCAGCATGGATCGGTTCATCAAAATCTAGCAGCAGGAGGAGGAGAGGCGCGGTGAGGCGAGAGCGGGGGGCGGCTCGGACGCAACCTCCGAGTCGGACTCGGTCGCCTCGGAGGAGGAGGACACGGAGCAAGCCGTGGCCGCCGCGCCGTCGCGGCCGCCCTTGTTTGACTCGCCGACGGAGTTCGGCGCTGGAGCGCTCCTGTCGCTCCTGCAGGGCGGCCGCGTCTCGAGTCTCTTGAGGCTGCTTGGGTGGGCGGTGTACACGGAGCGAGGCGTGTGAAGAAGGCCGTGGCGGCGCCGCCGGCTTAGGCTGTGGCGGCGCCGGTGGCGAAGCCGGCGTCGGCGCCAGCGACGTGTTCAAACGACAAAACCGCGCGTCGCTTTTCCGAACGCCGCTGTGCCGGGGCTATGGCCTCTATGCCGGTTTCCATTTTCTGAGCAGCTCGGAGCTCGACGTCGAGCTCTGGGGTGGGCAGGGCCAGGGGCTTTACCGTAGCTTCCCCGTTTTGGTCTCGAGTTTGGATCTCACACGTGCGACCGCTGGAAACAAGTCAAGAGTCTAGACATCACGCCCTCCACGCGGCTCTATAGAAGTAGAACGCCCGAGCAAGAAAAAAGCAAAAGAAAAAGGAATCGCGCCGCCCGCGCGGTCGCCCAACGCCCAACCACGCCAGGGCCCCGTCGAGATCGTCGTCGCCGCGACATCGAGACCTCCGGTGATCTCGGGTGATCTCGGGTGATCTCCGGTGATCTCCGGCGGGTCGGGCGGCGTCGATCTCCGAGAGGGAGTCGAGTCTAGCGTTCCTCAAGATGACGCACTACTCAACTCAACCCTACGCCCGCATCGATGTGGGAGGCAAGGCCACCCGTCGATGCGACCTGCTACCAAGCGGTGGGGCAGGAGATTGGAGGGGCCCCTTGCAGAGGTGGCGCGAACAGCTTCAGCTTTTCTCGCCCGCTCTGCTGAGGGCGAGGCGCCGAGCTTCGGTTCCAAGCTTCCAACGCTGCAGCACTCTCCCTCTATTCACAGCAGAGAGGCGACGCGTCCTCACGCGCGTCCTCGTCCCCACCTGCTCTGCTTCAACGTGCTGCCATGGACCAGCGCGCCTCGCGCCATGATTCAATCGCCCCCACCCGCCCTCTTCCTGGCGATATTCATGGCTCAGAGCTGATTGAGCTCTCTTGTTCATGGGTCTCGGTGGAGAGACGACTTGAGGAGACGACTAGTCTCACTCCCCCGCTTTCGTCACGCAGCGTGTTCTGTTCATGTGTGTCGTGATGCTTCGCCAGCGCTCACCCACAGACTTTGCGCAAGCCACGGCTCGCAGCACCCGCGCCACATGGCCCGCCCGCCTTGTCACACGAGCACCTCGCCAGCACACACTCCCGCCCGCACCGCACCAGCGCCCCTGTCACCTGATCTCGACTTGCCGCGTGCCGCGCAGGACGAGGAGGACGCGACATATGACCAACACGGTCGCCGCGACGCTCGCGCTCATTGCGCTCGTCGTCGGTCCCGCGCGTGCTGTTCAGCCGCAACGGATGATTATGCACGAAGGGCTGCTGCTGGGCAAGCTGAGCGCCCTGCCACCATGGCTGTCGGCGCTCGGCGTCTCCCTGGTCGGTCACGAAAAGGCGCAGCACATGGTGCGGAGCATGTCAAAGGTGACGGCCATCAGCACGCTGGGCGTCACGGTGAACGTGACGGCTCTTGCCAAGGACGACACCATCGGGCGCCTCCAGAAAGAGTTTGCAAACCGCCGTGACGCTTGGGGACGCGATTGTGGGGAATGTGACGACTATGGACTTCGCCATCTCACCTCGCCCATGCCTCTCATCCTTGACGTCGGCGGAAACATTGGCTTCATCTCCTCTCTCATCGCACGTGTGCACCCCCAGTCGCAAGTCATCGCCTTCGAGCCCTCACCAGTCACCTACTTCATCCTCCGCATCAACTTCTGGCTCAACGGCGTCCATGTGCTAACAACGGAAGAGCTCCAGGGGCGCCCGAAGATCGGAGGCGTATACCCAGTCTTTGGCGGGTTGGGAGCCAGTCGGGCGCCGTTCGAGTGGCTCGAGGTGGCAGGCAATGCGCTCGCTCAGAGCCAGAACGTGAACATCAGCTTCGGCAAGTCAGGCGAGGTGCCCGTCTACCATTGGGAGAGTTTCATGGAGTTGCATGGCCTCACGTCTCACGGTGTACGACAATGCAGGAGCAGTGACCAGCTACACCCGGGGGCAGAGCGACGCCAAGGGCGCCTTCATGCCGCGGTGCTGGTTCAGCGTGGACCAGCAGACAGGCATCCTCCTCGATGGGAATCACGTTCTCAATGTGCTTTTCAATGGGGCATTCTGGTCGCGGCTTCTGACCGCTCTGGACGCGGCGAACCTCTTCGCCACCTCCATGGAGAAGATCGGCGTGCTACACCAGCGGCTCCCCGATCTACCCATCATAATCACCGCAGGGTGGAACCCATCATAATCACCGCAGGGTGGAACCCATCATAATCACCGCAGGGTGGAACCCATCATAATCACCGCAGGGTGGAACCCATCATAATCACCGCAGGGTGGAACCCATCATATTGCGAGTAGGGAGGAGGAGGCTGCGCTGCGCAAGCACGGGCGGGAGGGGCTTCTCCTGCGGAGTCGTGCGTGCGCAGGGCTCCTCTTTGCTTTCTTCTACTCCCTTCTATCATCTCGTTCCCGTCCTACCAGAGAAGGTTACTTCCCCCAGGATTGGTCTTCTCTGCCTGCCGGGGGGCGGGAACACTGGCGCCGGGTGGGGCTGCGGCTGGAGCTAGCATGGCTCGATAGAGCCGAGACCCCGTGTTGAGGCGGCTTTCCTGTGGGCGGCTGTGGAATCGGCAGATTCGACCTCAGGTCTCCAGTACTCTCATCCCAGTGGATGGACGTCCGGACGTCCCTTTGTGTTCCTCTTCCCGTCCGCCAGCGAGACGCCCAGTCGCTGGCGGCCGCAGTTTTCTGTGACCCACCCACCTCTCCCTTGTGTTGTGTCTGGGGGGAGGGGCTTCTCCTGCGGAGTCGTGCGTGCGCAGGGCACCTCTTTGCTTTCTTCTCAGGAGTCGTGGTGTCGTGCGTGCGCGGCAGGGGAGGGCTCCTCTTTGCTTTCTTCTACTCCCTACTATCATCTCGTTCCCGTCCTACCAGAGAAAGGCTGGGGCACAGGGCTAGTTAGGCTGGATGCGTCGTCATCGAGGGCGACCCGAAGCCATTTTGCTCCATTCAGACGGACGAGCGAGGCAACCACATCCCGGGGCAGTGGGCGTAACACTGCCACCCGGGTCAGTGAGAGGGCCGGCGTGGGGCCAAGGCGAGAGGTGCGCGATGCGGCTCGCGGAGCGGGAGGTAAGGGATTCCATGAAGAGAGCGTGGATTCCGAGGCTTTGGAAATCTTTGGACGCCGACGGATACTCGTGAATTGGAAAAGAGCGCCGAAAAACAGAGACAAAATATGCCCCGAGCCCAAGCTTTGCTCCCGACACCGTCTCGTAGACCTCACGATCGACGATCCATGCGGTGGGTTGAGAGGGTCGTCCGAGAGCGGGTCGTCTCCAAATCTCTATGCACGGGCGAGACAAACCAGCGCCCGCTAGAACGAACCGCGACCTATCGGCCCTACCCGGCGGGCGACGTTGCGTTGAGTGGGAGCCGCCCGGTCAACAGCGAACCTATAGACATCAGAGTCGCGCCATGTCAGCACTCCGGCCACGCTGAAGGTGCCGCCGCTGTGTGGCCTTGAGACCCAAGAGCGCGAAGTCGCCGATCAGCGAGAAGGTCGGGTGGCTGAAGGTGGCGGGCCTAGTACACCACTCACCAGGCGCGCCTGAAGAGACGCCGCTCGCAGCGAGGGGGCGGCGGCTAGCAGGTGGCCGGTTGCGCTCGACGAAGAAATGCGCGACCTGTGAGGAGCGTGGAAGCGTGAAGATTCGACGGTCTCCCCGCAGTTGCGCTCGAGGCGGAGCAGCGGGCAGCCCAGGGCAGCACGTAGCCGCAGGCGAGGTGGGCAGCCTATGGGGTTTAAGATCACAACGTGATCTTAATAGGGCACACCAGCGATGATGACTGATAACTGACCATTCTCGGGATGGCCACAGGCAGGGTCGCTGGGCGCAGGCCGCCCACACAGCTCGCGGCGATCTCGGCGCTATCTCTCAGAGATGTCTCGGCTACATCTCGGCCGTCTGCGAGGGCGGTAGGCCAGAGTAGAGCCGCACAACGCCCATGAGGAGCGAGACCATTACGGCCGCCTCGGGCAGGCCGCTGCTGCAGCTTGCGGTGGCATCAGCGCCAAGAAGCGAGAGGCAGATGCCTGATCACAGCAGAGTGAGAGGACAGGTGTAGTATATCCAGTCGGACGTTGATATCTCGCGTTCTCATCTAAGAGAGCTGCCGGAAGCAAAGCCGAGCCCAACGCGGAGACTCGAGGCCGCGCCAAGGCGGACGGCGATCGAGAGGACGACGAGAGTCGTCCCGACCCCGTGCAGGAGCTTTGTCGTAGTGAGCGAGTGTTGCTGCACATACAGCGGCCAGAAGGATTCGAAATCGGCAAAGGAGCGGCTGGGCGGCCTGGCAGCGGCGACCGCCGGACGGTGTAGCGCGATGGCGACGCAGACGGCGGTGAGTGCGGCGCAGATATGGAGGGGCGGCCGATGCGTCGAGGCCATTGCTCTGGGCGGAGACCACAGCGAGTTCAGTTCACAGCCTTGTTATTGAGAAGAAAATACCTGGCTTAGCCCCTGGCGTAGCTTCGCAACCTCGAAACACGCAACCTCGACACCTCGACAACGTCGACGCGCCCCCCTCTCCCGGAAGCTCCGGCGCCGCTCATGCAGAACTTGCGGAAGCCGAGCAAGGTCGTCTCGTCCCAGGGCGCATATATATTTGTTTGGTATTGCTAAAAATCTCTCTCTCATATTGGCCCTCTCGGACGACGGCAAGTGGCGCGCCGCCCCCTGAGGCTGCACCACCGCCGCCGACTCCGCCGCCCTAGGTCCATGCATTAATCGTTGTGCTTATGTAGGCGCGCCGTCCGTCACCGGAGCGCCGACTGCGGCCCCCGCGACGCCAAGGCCGCCCGCCGCCCCAAGCCCCGGCCGCATTGCACAGCTTCTGCGGAGCTGGTCGCCGGTGAGCCCCGCCGTCCGCTGAGCGTGAAGGGTGCGGTAGCGGGCCATGTGTGTGTGCTCGGATTCTAGTTTTTTAAGAAGCACATACTCATGTTGTGTTCGCGGACTGCCTCATATTACGTGAAAAGAGCTGAACGCAAACGTTGATCAGAGAGACAGGCGCGGCTGGAACCCGCCCCCTTCCGTGGCCTCATACTCCTCGCAAGCCTCCTCCCCTTCCGCCTCCCCCCCCTGGTCGCTGGCACGCCTTAGCCTAAGCACGCTTTTCTCGCCAAGTACTATCTATATTCTTTTGCTTATATTCTCGCCAGACCATCTATATTCTCGAGAATATTCTCGAATATTGAGAATATTTTCCCCACGCGAGAGGTCAGCGGACGCCAAAAATCGCTCTAAAGTAGAGGTTTGTGCTCCCAAACCGCTCAGGAACGTCCAAAACTTAAAGATTTCCGTCTGCATCGACCCAAAACCTACTGTTGAGGGGGCAAAAGAGCTGCTTCGAGAAGCTGTAGTCAAGACCGTTATAGACGCCGCGATGTAACGTCGAGAATATTCAAGAATATCTTGACACTCGAGGTCAACCAAGGTCAAGGACTGAAGAAATCTCGTAGATTCTTGAGAAAAAGCCGCGCCGGGGCATCTATATTCTCGAGAATATTCTCGAATACGAAAGTGCGCGGGACCATCTATATTCTCGGAGATATTCGAGAATATTGTGCTTAGGCCAAGGCACGCCCACCCTGAGGCGTGGCCCACGCTTCTTCGCCGAGACGAAGTTCGCCTTCAGCTTCTCGTGCTCCTTCTTCAGCTGAGCAAGCTGTCCTCCAGAGTCTTGGCGCGGTTGCGGCGGAACGACGGGGCCGGGCGGCGGAGTCGGCGGCGGTGGTGCAGCCTCAGGGGGCGGCGCGCCACTTGCCGTCGTCCGAGAGGGCCAATATGCGCCCTGGGACGAGACGACCTTGCTCGGCTTCCGCAAGTTCTGCATGAGCGGCGCCGGAGCTTCCGGGAGAAAGGGCGCGTCGACGTTGTCGAGGTGTCGAGGTTGCGTGTTTCGAGGTTGCGAAGCTAGGATTCCTACGCCACTCCAATCAAATGCGGAGAGTTACTCCCGCCCTCCTCCTGGCCCTGGCCCTCCAACCTCCCGGACCCGGCGCCGCCGCCGAGCCCGCTGCCGCCGCCGTGGACGAGGTCGAGCGCTACCTTCTCGTCGATCCACCCGCGCACGCCCGCCTCAATGAGCAGCGTCTCTACATCGAGCGGTACGCGGCCCTCGCGGTGGCGCTCGGCCGCACGCTGGTCCTTCCCCGCTGCCGCCTGCACGAGCACCCCCCAAAGCCGCGGCACCAGATGCTGGGCCGTGTCGACGGCTTCACCCGTGGCGGCCTCCCGCTCCCCGCCGTCGAGAGCGGCGAGGAGGAGGAGGAGGAGGCGGCGGCCGAGGCGGAGGTGGAGGGGACGACGGAGGGTGCGTGCGGCGGCGGCGGCTGCGGCGCGGCGCACGCCAAGCTCGCGCGCCTCTCCCTCTCCACCGTCGAGTGGGGCGCCCTCTTCAACGTGAGTGCCATGCGCGCCGCGCTGCCGGCGGTCGAGCTGCGCCGCTTCTTCGCTCTGTCGGCCGGAGAGGCGGCAGGGAGCGCGGGCGGCGAGGCGGCGCTGCGCGCGACGCTCGTGCTGGTTGGTCTCGACCGCTGCGGCAGCGTCGCACGGGACGTCCCTCCCGGCGGTGGCGCTCCCTTCAACCGTGCACTGCTGCCGGTTGCTGCAGTGCACTGCTCCGACCGTCTCGACGGCGGCGGAGGCGGAGAGGGCGGAGCAGAGGCTGACCGGATAGCGTGGCAGCCGGGCGCGTCGGGTGGGCTGCCTACCGAGTGGGACCCCTCCGCCATCGCTGCGCTGCGGCGCCTCTCTTCTTCCCGCGTCCTCGCCTTCAACCTGCTGCACCGCCCGCCCGCCTCTCTGCCGGTGCTGCCGCCGCTGCCGGATGCGATGCCAGGCGTGCCAAGCCTCGCGGACCTAAAACCCTGACGGCCCCGACCCCGACCCCGACCCGACTCTCGCCCGACTCCCGCCTGCTGTCGCCTCTGCCGCGACGCGAGGCACTCACTGCAACGGTTGCAGCTCGGCCTGTAGCCGCGATGTAGCCTCTCCAGGGCCCCTGCGGCCGCCACTAGCGCGCCCCGTCCCCCTCGCCGCAGGGATCGGGCTGGGCGCCGTCTCTCCACTGCGGGGTGCGGTTCGGTTGCACGGTGCGTTCGAGGCCGCGGCGGAGAAGGTTGCGGCGTCGCTGCTCGGAGGCGCAGCAGTAGCCCCCTCTGTCGCCATCCACGCGTCACGGCCCTCTCCTTCTCAAGACGCGGCACTCTCTCCCGCGTAGGCGAGCCGTCCGCCGCACACCGCCCGGGTGTCATCTTCTTGACCCGCGGTCTTCGTGTCGTCAGGCGAGCCTTTCGTCGCCATCCATTGGCGGCGCGGGGCCGACTTCCTCGCCGCGCGGGCCGCTACGCGGGGCGCGCTCCAGTCGCCTCACTCTCTGGTGCGGCACACGCGCCGGCTGATGAAGCGGACGGGCGTCCGGCGCCGCTTCTTCGCGACCAGCTCGTGCTCTCTTCACGCCTCTCTGCGTATGGCTCACACGCCTCTCTTCTAGGCGCTCTTTCCTTGCGACCGACTCGGTCGTGGCGGCGGAGCTAGCCCACGTCACCGCCAAGCTGCGGCCGGCGATGATCGAGCGGAGGAGCGGGCAGCAGCTGGCGCCGGAGCCGGCGCCGCTGCTGCCGCCGCTGACGGCGCGCGACGTGGGCGGTGTCGGGTCCGATGCGGCGGCGGCGGCGGGCGCGCTCCGCCTCTCGGCGGCGATGGGGTTGTTCGACTTGGCGGTGTGCGCAAGGGGCGCCTACTTTTTGGGCAGCGCGACCTCCTTGTTCACGCGGTCCATCCTGGAGGAGCGATTGGCGGTGAGGGGGCACGAGCCCTCTTCGGCGGCGGTGCTGGGCGAGAGCCACGCGGTGACTCCGCTACCCGTCTGCAGCGGGGAGGACTGCCCGCAGAGGGAAGGGCGAGGCGGCGCCGCGGGCGAGGCGAGCGCGGAGCGCGCGGGCGGCGGCGCTGGGGGTGGCAACTCCGTCAGGGGTGGCAGCGCCGCCGTGGGTGACGGCGCGGCTGGGAGCGACGGCGGCGCCGGGAGTGGTGGCGGCGAGGCAGAGCGAGGGCCCGCCCTCGCTGAGGAGGAGGAGCTCAAGTTGGAGCTGTGAGAGCGCGCGAGAGACGGCTCACGGGTACAGTCAGTGCAACTCCTTGCCAGTTGCCTGCCCGCCCCTGCAAAAAGGCGCCGAGTCGAGGACGACGCGACCTGTTTATTTATTCATCGTACAACGCTGGATATCGCGACGATGGCCCCCTCTCCTGTATAAATATCTCGTACCTCTTTAAGGCGGGATTAAGCTTGCTACACGACGGCTACGGCTCTAGGGCTAGTGCTACGGCCTACGGGGTGTGGAGGGTGAGTTGAACTCTTGAACAAGGGGTTGTGCGCCGGGCCCTCCTGCTCGGCTCCAGCCGGTAGACAAGTCTTGTCATCAACAGAGTAGATGGATCTGACCTCGGGGCCGATGTGACCAACACCAAGCGCTGGTAGC
>NW_005199430.1:69196-76696 GCF_000372725.1 Emiliania huxleyi CCMP1516 | reverse complement strand
CCCGCCGCCAGCGCCAGTGTCAACGACCGAGCCGCCGCCGACCGAGCCGTCGCCGACCGAGCCGCCCGCACCGGCAGAGGAGCCTGCACCGCCCGCAGCAGCGCCGCTCGCAGCAATACCGCCGCCCGAGGCTTCGTCGGCGGAGCTTGCGCCGCCATCGACCCAGGCGGATGATGACGCGCCGCCAGCGGAGGGTGCGCCTGCTGTGCCCGAGTCGTCGTGAAGGGCACAGTAGAGAGTCGCTATGTCTGTGCGGCGTGTCGGCTTGTGTCTTGTTTTCGCGTTGTGACTCGCAGAGGCAGCTCACACAAGACATAAAAGAACGGAGAGACTGCTCGGACTACTGTCTACTCCTTTACGACCTGACGAGCTTTCAAAACGAAAACCGTTTGAGACGAGATGGGATTTATTACGGCTCGAGCTACGGCTTTAGGGACATAATCCTTATATATCATAAAAAGCCGTAGCTTTACAGTTAGAATCAGTAGTCGAACTGCCAGGCCCCCAAAATGATGTGTAAGGTTTGGTTGTGTGGTATCGCAAAAAATCTCTCCCTGGAGAAGACAGAAGGAGGTCATCCGATGGGTCGACCGCATGGCAATCATTAGCTCGAATGAAGCTCAGGATATGTTGGCAGCCCACCTGTAGCCCATCAGCATTGGCCTGCGCAACCAGTGCCCGATGATCGCCTCCGGGATCTGTGCTGATCACTTGGCTTGGTCGCCTCGAAGACCAGAGCGCCGTCGCCGGTGATGCCCATCTCTGGCGCATCGACTTCCCACATATTGACGTCGTAGCCCATCGAACACAACGACGACACCATTTCTTGGCCAAAATGCGTGTACAACAGCGAGCCGCCGCCGCCCGCGGCTTGAGGGTTGGGGTTGCCATGGTATGTCGCCCCGTTCGGTGGATGAACAATCGTGCCGTTGGCATGTCGCCGTGAGAACTGCGTGTCGCGCGCAAGCCCGCTAAAGGGGGTCGTGAAAAGGTGTTTCCCACCGTGGCGCAACACGCGGTACACGGAGCTGAATGCTGCGTACGGTGAGTGAAGATGCTCGAAGACCTCCGACGACAGTAACAAGTCGACCGACTCGGTAGCGTAGCTCAATGCGTGCAGATCTTCGTGTTGAGTCTTGCGTCCGAGAGATGTCCCTGGGCGCTTCGTCGGACCCGCGTACTCACTAGTCTGGCGCGTGCTGCAGAACCGAGTGGATCGCTCTGTTTGAGTCCGTGTTGCGGATCGCAAGCGCCGGCGACTCGCACGCTTCGGCCACCCAGGAGCGCAGCGAGGTGCAGTGCCGCATCGCGGGGACGACTCGCAACATGACGAGGGCGAGCTGACGGATCCGATTTTGATTATTTTTTGACCGCCCATCCTCGCGTGCAGCCATGGTCCCGGCCCATTTGACGTGTACCGAGCGGCCCTCGATCGGATCGTAAATAAAGGAGCGCTTTGACTCCAAGCCTGCTTCTTGGCGCAGTTCACTGGCTTCTGAGTACGAGTGTTGCTTCCCGTCGGCGTCGACCATGTGGTGAGGATGCGGGCGAAACGGTCGGAGCCAACGAACCTGATTGCCAGCTGAGCCACATTCGAGGTGCGTGCCGACAACTTGGTGGGCTCGGGCTCACATATTTGCTCGCATTATACCTCTGCAAATTGTCTCTCGATGAATGTGCGCCTCAAGAGATTTGAGCCATCCATGGTGGCAGCTGCGGCAATCCACCTCGCGCTGCACACACGCAACCGCTCCTTGTGGAGCACGCCCCCCCCACCCCCCCCTTTTGACGGCACGCATCGCATCTTCTTAATGATCGCACCTGTCTCACAGCTGATTGATGTGTAGGAAGCGACCGGCTACACTCGTCTTGACCTCGGTGACTGTGCCAAGGAGCTGCATCTCCTCCACCAGCTAGGGCGCAAGCTGACCTGCAGACTGTGCGCAACAAGTTCAGTCGTAATTTCCTGGACCAGAACCGGTGGGGGCGCTTCCTCCGGCTGAGAGCTGAGACCACGCCTCACATCGGAGGGGAATAAGTGTGACTTCTATGAAGCAGTCTGGGTGTTAAACGATGGCAGAGAGAGTAGTATCGTTGTATAATGCATCGTACCTGGTCCCGCGCGCCGCGGCTGAAGCATGGAGCTACACGGCACACGCATGCGCAGCACACAAGGGGAGGAAGTCACGCTCCAGAGACGCAGGTCGCGCTTGCCGAGTCGACGGGGAGTGCTAAGGACACAATCCCCCCCCCCCCCCCCAAACCCCCCCCAACTGCCCGACGACAGAGGCAACTTGTTTGCAGCGTGTCGTGCAAAGACGCCTGCGCTGGCTTTGCTTCCCAGGACCCTGCACATCACCGACACTCGCACGCGAACAGTCCAGCCCGACATTCAAGAGACAACTCCCATTAGCTAAACACGGAGTCGTGCCCTGATAGCCGCACAAAGAATGACTGACTGAGCAGGCGTCGCGGAGGAAGTGGCGAGCGAGCAATGTCCAGCGCGCCTAGGTACTACACGAACGGACGAGTGGCCAGATCGGCAGCGGAGGAGGCGCGCCATCAGGGCGAGACCCCACGAGGCTCGCGGCACCCGCGGAAGCCTCAGGGGAGCCGCGCAGGGAGCGGGTCGAGGTGGGTTGTCGAGGTGGTCGAGGTAGAGGTGGTCGAGGTGCTATTTCGTTCTAACGGACGAGTGGCCAGATCGGCAGCTCGCGGAGGAGGCGCGCCATCAGGGCGAGAGACCCCACGAGGCTCGCGGCACCCGCGGAAGCCTTAAAACTGTACGATGTGTTTTTCGCGCATAGTAACATCTCTCTCGCTCTCGCTCTCGCTCTCTCCCTCTCGCATCGAACCCGCACGATGTCCTCACGGACTGCGCGCGCGCGTTGCGCTGGCGTGCAGCAGCGGAGTCCATGGTCGACACGCGAGCCGGAGTCCGCCGCCGCCCGCCCGTGTTCAGCTGCTCTCCCGCCCCCACCCACTCCTCACGCAAGCTCGCAGGAGAGTGGCCCCGCCGTATTGCCGGGGAGGGGGCAGCAGTAGAGGGGGCAGGCGCCTGGCAAGCAACACTAGCCGAGGACCTTCGCGCGCGCGGGGAGGACGGGGCGGGGTGAGCGCAGCGGCGCGGGGAGGGAGGGGCAGGGCCGTTTGACACGCCTTGCCGAGGAGCCCGCCGACTGGCCCCTTGCGCCGCGAAGTCACAAAGTCGACCAGCGCAGAGTCGAAGTCAGCCATAGTGACTGGCCCGCCCGCGCCACTGTGCGCCGGCATGGCCATCCCCGCGCCGCCGCCGCCGCCGCCGCCCTGCTCGCTCGCAATACTGGCGACGGCGCGGCGCACGGAGCGGATCGCAGCCTCGTTGGTCAGAGCGGCGAGCTCCGCTCCTGCCCGCAGACATAGCCGAGACATAGCCGGGATAGCCGGGAGATAGGCGAGAGACAGCCGAGAGACAGCCGAGAGACAACCGAGAGATAGCCGGGAGATAGCCGGGAGATAGGCGAGAGATAGCCGAGATTGCGAGCTCTGCTCACAGGTAGAAGCAGAGATGAGTGCTTGCGACTCTCCGCCGCCAGAGAAGGGGGGGGGAGGGGCGTCACGGCTATGTCTCGGCGATCTCCGAGCGATCTCCGAGCGATCTCCGAACGATCTTCGAACGATCTCCGAACGATCTCCGAACGATCTCTCGGCTTCCTCTCGGCTGACTCTCGGCTGCCTCTCGGCGCCTGAGAATGTTGGCGTCGCGGCCGCAACCTTGCGTAGCGAGACGTCGGGGGCGAGGGCGAGGGACTTGGTGTGCACGCGCAGCGTGTTGAGCCGCCCCGCCTACCATACCTCCAGAGTCTCGAATCCAGTGTGGGTTCAGTCCCGTGGGTGGTGTGGTAGCAGGGCGTTGAGCCGCCCCCGCCTGTCGCTCGGCGCGCGGTCTCCGGTGCGGTGCCACTCTTGGAGTGGCGTCTGCCCTGCTAGCTCCCGCCGTCTCGATGCCACATCTCCGCTATGTACCGGCCGTCTCTCGGCTATGTCGCGGCTATGTCTCCACCTCGTCGGGCAGCTCGATGCGCACAAGGCGGTCGAAGCGGCCAGGCCGGGTGAGGGCGGGGTCGAGGATGTCGTACCTGTGAGGTGTGAACAGCGTCTCTTCACACCCACTGCCGTGAACAGGTGGGGTCGAGGATGTCGCACCTGGCAGGGAGGGGGAGCGGCGTGTCTCGGACATGTCTCGGAAGGGGCTCGGACATGTCTCGGAAGGGGCTCGGAAGGGGGCGGGGTCGAGGGCAGTCGCACCGGTTGGTAGCGCCGATGACGACGATATCCCTCGACTCCCCCCCGAGCCCATCCATACATGCGAGCATCTGGTTGAGCGTCTGCTCGACCTACTCAGTGTCACTGCTCGGCTCGGCCGGAGGAGTGAAAGACTCGGCTCGACCTGCAGCCGAGAGGCAGCCGAGGTAGGCATGTGAGCGGCTCAAGAAGCCGCGCCGCGCGCTCACTGGCTCATCTTGCGACCGGCTCTGAGATCGTGTTGCAACAGTAAGAGAGGCCCCCACCGCTGCGAGCCTTCGTGCTGGGATCTCATGCTGGGATCTCAGGGCGACCAGGCGAGGCATCACCTCCTGGGGCGAGGTGGGGCGACACCCAAGCGGCTGACGGCCACCTCGTACAGCTCTCTCTCGGCCACCTCTCGGCTGCCTCTCGGCTGCCTCTCGGCTGCCTCTCGGCCACCTCTCGGCTGCCTCTCGGCTGCCTCTCGGCCGCCTCTCGGCTGCCTCTCGGCTGCCTCTCGGCTGCCTCTCGGCTGCCTCTCGGCTGCCTCTCGGCTGCCTCTCGGCTGCCTCTCGGCTGCCTCTCGGCTGCCTCTCGGCTGCCTCTCGGCTGCCTCTCGGCTGCCTCTCGGCTGCCTCTCGGCTGCACCTCGTCGTTAGACCCCGCGAGCCGCATCGACCGCTGCTTGCCGAGCGCGTCGAGCTCCTACGTGCTGAATACGCCAACATGAGGGCGGGAGGACGGTATTGTGCAGCGTCTTCAGAGCACCGCGTGAAGACAACGGAGAGGAGGACAGTGGATACAGCGGAGTGCGTGTGAAGACAGCGGAGTCCGTCTCTCAGGCGCTAGGTGGGGTACAAGAACCCGTCTTCCGCTTCTAGCGTCGAGTTCGTCCACAAAGACGATACACGGGGACACGGCGGCAGCCTCTTTGAAGAGGGCGCGCATGCGGGCAGCGCCGCGCCCGACGAAGAGCTCGACGAAGTCAGACCCCGAGCAGTAGAAGAACGGCACGCCCGCCTGCGCCGCCATGACGCGGGCGAGGAGCGTCTTGCCCGTGCCGGGCGGCCCGCACATCAGCACGCCCGACGGCAGCCGCGCGCCGGCGGCGGCGTAAGTGGCCGGGCTCTTGAGCATCGCCACAACCTCGCGCACCTCCTCCTTGGCGGCGTCGATGCCGGCGACGTCCTCGAAGGAAAGGCCGTCCGCCGCGAGGAGCTGCGCCTGTTCACAGCAGTGGGTGTGAAGAGACGCTGTTCACACCTCACAGGAGAGGCCGTCCGCCGAGAGGAGCTGCGCCGACGCCCGCTTCGACACGTTGCCCTGCCCGCCCATCTGCCGGCGCATCATCGAGTAGAGCGCGCCGAGCCAGAGCAGGGGGAAGAGGAGTGGGAGGAGGGCGCCGGCGGCAGAGGCGGGCGCGGCGCGGAAGTCGACGCCGTGCTTGTGTAGGAACCAGACCAGGTCCGACGGCGCCCGCACCTAGGAGGGTCCTAGAAGGGTCCGAGAGGGGCCCTAGAAGGGTTGCAGGTCTGACGGCGCCCTCACCGGCCGCGTGAAGGCTGGAGCGCCGTCGAGCAGGAAGCCGTACCGCGAGAGAGAGAGGCGGAGGCCGCTGATGCGGCCGCTCTCGCGCGCCGCAAGCTGCATGAAGGCGGCGTACGAGACCTCGACCGCCCGCTGCGGCGGAGCGCGCCGCCCCAGCAGCACGGGCACGAGCGCCGCGAGCAGAAACACGTAGAGCAGCCGCAGCCAGCGCATCTTGGACGCGCGGGTGGCGAGGCGATCGAGCCAAGGCGGCACGCGCATCCGACCCCCGGAGCCGCTCGCCAGCGGGAGCCGCGGCAGCAGCCGACGCCGCCGCGGCGCGTTGCTGCCGCTCTCGCTGGCGCCCGGCGAGGCGGCGGACGAGCAGCGAGGCGGCGCTGCGTGGGCGCGAGGCGGGCGCACGGCGAGCCGAGGCGCGAGGCGACCGCCCGCCGGGAGAACCAGCGCAGAGCTTGCCGGGAGGACCAGCGCGAGCAGCAGGGATAGGAAGGGGCGGAGTGTCATGTACCTCTTCTCTCGGACTCCTCGCCAAAAGAATTCTAGATAGAAGCCTCTCTCACAGCACACTGGCACGACAAGGGCGCAGACTGGCGCGGACTGGCACGCACACAGGCTCACCACCGGAGCCAAAAGAATTTAAAGGCAACCCCTTACGCACTCTTCACACAGGAGCTCTCACAGCAAACTGTGAGAGTCCCGTGAAGGTTCACGGGGCCGACTACAGTGTACAGCGGGGAGGAGTGATTTAAAGGCCTACTCTTGGGAGTGTGAACGCCCTCCTCATGAATATATATATGTATAATGAACTCGGCGGCACAGGACGCGGCACAAAGATAGAGAGAGAGAGAGGGAGAGACGTCTCTATCCTAGCGAGATGTCTGTGTGAACAGGGACATGTGCGGGACGTGTCAGGCCGGCTTGCTTATTGCTCTGTTTGTCGGACGTCTCCGCTCAACCGCGGCTTGGCTGATGTAGTCTTGCTTGTATCGTTCCTGTACGCCTCGGTACAGACCCTCGCTCCGTGTACAGCTCTCCGCTCATGTGTGTGTGTGTGTGTGTGTGTGTGTGTGTGTGTGTGTGTGTGTCACACTCACTCACACTCACTCACTCCCGTCCCTCCTCTGGCTTGGGTGTGTTCTTTCTTTCTTTCTACATGACCCAAGCATCTAGCACCGTGGGGTGTGATACATTGGAGCGTCGAGGGTCAGTCTGGAGTCGCGTTCCTCCACAAAAGAAAGAAAGAAAGAAAACAGACAACCCAAGGGAGGGATGGGAGGACGGCACGCCGCCACCACACAGGGATTTTAAGGAGAGGAGTGTGATGCGCTAGCCGTCGCCCACCCTAGGGAGTCTGCCTCTTCCTATCTCTTTTCGCAGTCTCTCGCCGATTCTCGCTGCAACCTTCATGCCACCTCGCGGCCGTCCCATTCTCGTCGTTCTCTCCCTTGTCACTTCCTCCGTCGCGTCATTCTCTTCCGCCTCGTTCCTCCACAAGGAAGAGCCACGGAGGTCGCCCGATTTCTTTTGCACAAAGCAAGCCTGGGAGAGAGGGGACCGCCCGTTTGGGAGAGGCTGAGCGTCGTCCGGTGCTGCGAAGGCCGCGGCGCGTTTAGTCGTGGCCAGAGCGCGTTTATGGCCTCCACTGGTCCCGGCGGCGAGTCTCCGAGCCAAATCTCGCCCTTCCCG
>NW_005199430.1:68055-69096 GCF_000372725.1 Emiliania huxleyi CCMP1516 | reverse complement strand
GCGCGCCGCACCGGCGTTCCGGTTTGGTCGGGGCACCAACTTTGCACCCCGGGGCGGCTGGCCCGGCCCCTTGGGGTGGCTCGGCCGAGGCGCGGCAGCAAGGGAACACGGACACCTTAGTCCCCCAGTCCCTGAAGTTTCTCCCCCCCTGAACTCTCCCAGTCCCCGAGCCCCCATCCCTCCCCAATCCCCCACCCCCCCCGACCCCCCCGCGTCAGTTTCGGGCGGCCCGCTGTCCGCCCCGAGCCCCCCCGGCCTCATTCCGCCCTGCCCCCCCCCCCCCCCCCGTAGCAGGCGCGGCAGCAGAGCTCCGCCTCCGACGAGGACGACGGGGAGGCGCTGCTGCCCTCGTCGTGCAGCGCGCGCAAGGCTGGCGGGCGGCACAGGCGGAACCCGTCGGGCGGGGCCGAGGTCGCGCACTCGCTCGCCGCCTCCCTCGCCGCTGTCTCCGAGCGGTCTGCTCCGCCGCGACGCGAGGCGGAGCCTGCTCCGACCCTGCCCGCACTTCTCCTCGGAGTGTGCCTGCAGGTCCGCTCCGCCCCGGCTCGAGGCGGAGGAGTCTGCGGGGCTGCTATCGTCGACGGGCCTCGAGTTGGCGGGGCTGGCCGCGGCGCCGTACGGCGGCGAGCACGGCTTGCGCAGCGGCGGAGAGGAGGCGACATCCCTGGCGGCGGCAGGCGGGCAGGGCGACGACGAGGACGAGGATGACCGCGGCTCCTCCTTCTTCTTCGCGGCGCCGCTCGTGCGCGCGTCTCGCGGCGGCGCGATGGGCGGAGGAGCCGAGAGTAGCCGAGAGTAGCCGAGAGGAGCCGAGAGGAGCCGAGAGGAGCCGGGAGGAGCCGAGAGGAGCCGGGAGGAGCCGAGAGGAGCTGGGAGGAGCCGAGAGCAGCCGAGAGCAGCCGAGAGCAGCCGCGGTGCGATGAGCAGCACCGTTTCCCTAGAAGCGGAGGACAGTCCCTTGCATCTCCAGCTGGCGCTCGCGGGGGCACGTCTTCGGCTGCACTCGTAGCGCCCGTCTCCGCGCGACTGCGCCGAACTACA
>NW_005199430.1:65554-66303 GCF_000372725.1 Emiliania huxleyi CCMP1516 | reverse complement strand
ACTCCGCTGTCTTCACACCCGCATTCCACTGTGCTGTCGGCCTCTCCCTCCGTTGTCTTCACGCGGTGCTCTGAAGACTCAGCACAATACCGTAAGCCCGCCCCGAGGTTGGCGCATCAACGTAGGCGCGAGAGCTCGACCGTTATGCCCAGCAGCCCCCTTGATGCTTACTGACCGGCGAGGTCGCTGTGAATGAAGGTGCGAAAGTTCAACCTCAAGCCGCGCGACGGCGTTCAGTACCTGCAGCTGCGCGGTTTCCTGTCTGCGGAGCCGGCAGACATCCCAGATCTCCCCAGATCTCCCCAGATCTCCCCAGATCTCCCCAGGCACGGCAGACATCGCTCTCGCTTCCTGCACGAGAGACGAGGCGGCCTCTCTCTTCTGTGATTGGATTGGGCCTACCGGGTCTGGTAGGGTGACATCGCGGCCTTCCTCCACGAGACAAAGGGCCTCTCGAAGCGAAAGCTCGGCGACTACCTCGGCGAGCGCGGCGAGCGGCACGCCGAGCTCCTCTCGGCGTACGTGCGCCGCTTCGACTTTGCCGGCCTCTCCTTTGTCGGGGCGATCCGCGCCTTCCTCTCCCCCTTCCGGCTGCCGGGCGAGGCGCAACGGGTACCGACCGGCGGCTGTGAGCAGCGTCTCCTCACACCTCCAGCTGTGAACAGGCGAGGCGCAAAAGATCGACCGCATCATGTGCGAGTTCGCCTCGCACTTTGTCAGCCAGGTCCTGAGCCCCCCACCCCCACCCC
>NW_005199430.1:55503-57959 GCF_000372725.1 Emiliania huxleyi CCMP1516 | reverse complement strand
CCGCCCGCGACGCCGCCCGCCGCGTCGGATAGCCGCGACGCGCGCATCGAGTCGCGTCGGAGAGCCGCGCCGCACCAGCATCAGCATCTGCACCACCAGCAGCAGCAGCACCACCACCACCACCACCCGAGAGAGAAGCGCACCTGCCCGACGCCGCCCGCCGCGTCAGACACTCGCGACGCGCGCGTCGAGCCCAGTCGCACAGCCGCGCCGCCCCAGCAGCAGCATCGGCACCGGCAGCAGCAGCACCACCACCACCAACAGCAACAGAGACAGGCAGTGCAGGCGCAGAGGCGCTCGCAGAGCGGCGCTCAGCGCCGCGCACGCCACGCTGCGGACCGTCGGACGAGCGCACCGTACGTCGGCGGCGAGCCGCGTCGCCAGCCGTCTCGCGAGAGAGCGGCGCCGCCGCGTGCGCGCAGCAGCCGCCGCGGCAGAGGCGAGCCGCGGCGACGTCCGCACTAACGGATAACGGCCATTGGCGGTTTCTCTCTCTCTCTCTCTCTCTCTCTCTCCCCCCCCCCCCGACGCGGCCGTGTGTGCCCCGGGTGCGGCGCCCCGAGGTTCGGTTAGGTAGAAAGGTGAAGAACAGCCAGGCTCGGACTGGACACCAACGCGGTATGGGTGGACGCTGGAGAGATGATGACGCGACATGTCGCACTGTGCATTCTCCTTTCTGACAGGTCACGCCAACAGTTACGATTCGACGCCGCAAAGTGCACGCCGACGCAGCAAAATGTCAGCCCGGCCCTGATAATGGTCCGCTTTGGCTGGCTCGTCGCACTGGCGGCGCTCGGCCGCGCGGCGCCGGAGCGTGCCGCGTCGCGGCTGCCGGTGGTCCGCGCCGCGAGCCTCGAGAAGCAGGCGCCTCGTCAGCCGCTTCCCGCCGTCAGCGAGGCGCAGCCCGTAGCTGCCAGGGCTCGGCGTGTGGTGGATCGAAATAACGCAACGGCCAACCTCACCGCTCGGGCAGCCGCTCTGCCCGACGCCACCGCTGGCTGGTGGGCGCGCGCCGGCGAGCCTCCGCCGCTGAGCGAGGTCGCCGCCGGCTTTGGCGGCGTCGGCGACGAGGCGGCGGGGCTGCAGCTGCTCGACAACCTTCCCACGGACCATGCGGTACAGCGTGACCTCCACCGGCGCCTGGCGCGGGGCGCTCTAGGCCCCGAGGATGAGACGGCGGAGGGGCTGCTGGCGGCCGCTGGCGCTTGGGGCGAAGGCGGCGGCAGCAGCAGCGGCGGCGGCGGCGGCGGCAGCGACAGTGGCGGCGGCAACGGTGCGAGAGGCGGCGGCCGCCGCCGCGTAGCGCGCCGGAGCCGACGCGCGGCGGACGCAGCCTTCGACGCGGATTTCACCACCCGCGGCGAGGAGGAGAGCGAGGAGGAGCTGGCCGCGGCGCTGCGGCTTGTGCTGCAGTCGGACGAGTACGAGACGGAGGGCGAGGAGGGGCGGCGGCGCGAGCCGAGACAGCGGCGGCGGCCGACGCCGCGAGCCGAGCTCTTCACGCCGGCGGCCGCCTCAGGGTACGAGGGCCTGGAGGAGGAGGAGGCGGAGGACGAGGACGCGTTGCTCGCCGGGCTGGACAGCGTCGGCCTCGACGACGTGCTCTGGGGCCAGCTGCTCGCGGCAGCAGGGTTGGAGACAGCCGGGTCGGAGATGGCTGGGCTGGAGCCGCTCGCGCGCTTGAGGAGAGAGCTGCCGGGGGAAGGAGAGGAGGAGGGTCAAGGGGCGGCGGCCCCCCAGAGCGAGGGGGAGCTGCTGCCCTCCCGGGCTGATCTGCCCATTCAGTCGCTTCTCGCAGAGCTGACGGACGCCGTCGGCGAGGGTAGCGCGGGCGGCGGGGGCGGCGAGGGCGGAGATGACGCCGGAGAGGGGGCGCCGCCAGGCGAGGCCATCGTAGACGACGACCTCGCCGCGGCGATGGAGGAGCTGCTGCGCGCCGGCGGCGCAGAGGCTGGCGGTTTGGCATTCGGCGGCCCGCCCCTCTTGCAGCGAGGCGAGCGCGCGGAGCTGGCTGCACCGGGCGATGCCGGCCCGGAGGTAGGCCGAGCGAGCCAGAGCCGTCCGGGCCGAGGCGCGGGCGACGAGCTGCTGGCCGAGCTGCTCCAGCTCTCCGGCGAGGCGGGCGGCCAGACGGCCGACGAGCAGATTACCGACGAGCTCACCCCGCCGCTCACAGAGCCGCTCGCGCCGGCCCGCCCGCCCGCCCGCTCTCGCCCCGCCGTCGGTGCGCCGTCCGCCGGCTTCGACGCGATGAGCCCTGGCGGAGCTCCCCCGCGGGAGCAGCGCCCTTGTCCCCGTGGTCGTCGCGCTCGACGCGCCGGTCTCTTCGGACGACGACTTGGCGACCCTGCCCCGTGGCGATGCCCCCCCCCACGGGGCTCCGGCCCCGGAACTGGGCCCCCACCCCCGGGAAGGGACCTTCGTCCAAGCCCCGCTGAATTTCCCGCCCGGCGGGG
>NW_005199430.1:53212-54398 GCF_000372725.1 Emiliania huxleyi CCMP1516 | reverse complement strand
GCCCGCCCTCAGCCCGCTCGATGGCTTGCCCCTGCTCGACGGCTTGCCCCTGCTCGACGGTTTGCCACTTGACGGCGGCCTGCCCGCGCTGCCCGATGCGCTGGGCGGCGACGCGGTGCGCGACTTGGACCCCCTCGTCTTGGGCCTCGAGTCGCCGGAGCACTTGTCGATGGCGTCGTTTGGGTCGGCGGTCTCGTTCGGGGGCGATTTGGCCGCCTACTTAGGCCCACTCGCGCAGCCCTTTGGGGCGGCGACGGAGCCGCTGCATGCGTTTGGACAGGGCGGCGCGCCCCGCCTGCCAGAGCTCGCGGACCTCGGGCCGACACACGGGCTACAGCTCCCAGGGCTGCTGGAGGTGGCCTCCACGGCGAGCTTTGGCTCGACGCTCTCGTGGGGCAGGGCGCATTTCGCCGACGGCACCGACGGTTTTCCAGCACTCGAGGCCGCCTTCGGTGTCGGCAGAGCCGGCGGGCAGTGGGCGCCCCACCCCGGCCTCGACGTGCCGATCGACGAGCTCACGCTCTTGGACGAACTCGGCGTCGCCGGCTTGGGCATATCGGCGGCGAGCTTTGCTTCGGCTGTCTCGCTTGGCGCCCAAGCCTTCGCCCTCGGGCAGGGCCCCGCGGCCGCCGCTTTTGGCGCGGCGGGGACGGATGATGCCGGAGCGCAGTGGGCGCCCCATCCTCCGCATATGCCCGGCCTCGACGTGCCGATCGACGAGCTCACGCTCTTGGGCGAGTTGGGCGTCGCCGGCTTGGGCTTATCTGCGGCGAGCTTCGCTTCGGCTGTCTCGCTCGGAGCCCAAGCCTTCGCTTTCGGGCAGGGCGGTTTTGCGCCAGTGGCGGCGGCGGCCCCAGTGGATGAGATCACTCTCTTGCGGCAGCACGCAGCCTTGCTCGGACAGCCCGGGACCCCGGCGCTGGGGCGTCTCGGCGGTGGTTTCATCGACATCGAGTTGATACCGCAATCCTTCACGGGGCACAGCTTCGCGTCCGGGATGTCCTTCGGCGGTGGTGCCGAGCTGGCAGCTGCCCGCGACCTCATTGAGGGCACCGGCTTTACCGCTGTCGATCGCGCCTTTGCCGGCGGGCTCGCGGACGGCTCGCTCAGGCCGGCTCCGGCCTTGGGCGCCGTCCAGCTCCCCACCCCTGTTGGCGGCAAGGACGGGCTTGGCGCGGGCGGCGCT
>NW_005199430.1:51778-53112 GCF_000372725.1 Emiliania huxleyi CCMP1516 | reverse complement strand
GCGCGCGACGTCGGCCTCGTTGCCGGCCTGGCGGGCGTCTCGTTTGGCTCGTTCGCCTCTGGCGTCGGGTCTTTTGCGCTGCTGCCGACGGATCTCCTCGCGTACGGCGATGGCTTCGGGGCAGACGGCCACCCTCCGCTGGTGGAGCCGTTGCGAGACATGCCGCAGCTTGGGGTCGATGCAGCCAACCTGTTCAGAGACCTCGGCCTGGCAGCAGGCCTGGCCGCCGTCTCCTTTGGGGGAAGCTTCGCCTCTGGCGTCGGGTCCTTCGCCCGGACCGGCGCCTCTCCCTTAGTCCCTACGGATGCGGGCTTTGCGGCCTTGGACGTGGGTCTGGACGCCCCGCTTCTCGACGATCTTGGCCTCCTGCGAGAGCTGCCGGCGTTTGGAGCGCTGAAGCAGCTCGACGGCCTGCTGTCTGTCGGCGCGAGCTTCTCGTCCGCCGCCTCGTTTGGCGGCGCGGGCCTCAGCCCTTTCGACGCACTCGAGGTGCTCGGTGTGGACATGTTGCCGCCCGCTCTTGGCCGCGGCGAGCTCGGCGCGTTGCCGACTGCCGAGGACGTACTCCGCGACACCGAGGCGTTCGACTTTGGCTTGCGTGAGCTTGAGCTCGGCCGTCTCGTGGACGGACTTCAGCTCACCTCGCTCGGCGGGGGCAGCTTCGCCTCCGGCCTCTCCTTTGCTGGCGGGGGGCTGGCGGGCCGCGACGCGCTCGCCGCGCTCAACTTCGACGACCCGCTCGGCCCGCTCTTCGACCCGTTCGGCCCGCTCGGGCTGGATACGGGGCTCGGTGAGGGGCTCGACGCCGGTGCGCGGCTCGGCCAGAAGGCGGCAGCGGCCGGGCTCGCGGGGCCGCTTGCCGGCTGGCGCGGCGTTGAGGGGCTGGACAGGCTGAGCGACTTTGAGCAGCTGGAGGGCCTCGATCTGACGGACTTTGCTGCGCTCGGCCACTTGTCGATGACGTCCGCCTTCACGTCGATGACATCCTTCACGCTCGGCGGTTTGCCCCAAGACCTGCTGGCGGCCGAGCTCGACTTCGACCGGCTCACTGAAGGAGGACCCTCAGGGCGCGCTGGACCGAAGGCCGCGCTGGACGCGCTCGCCACGGGCATATTCGAGGACGGGCTGCCGACCTTGCTCGACTTCGACACGGCCGGCTGGACCGAGGCGTGGCCCGACGCGCTGCGGATGGACACGCTGCCCTCGATGGCCTCGCTCACCTCCGCCACGTCCTTCGCGGGGCTCGACCCGCGGGCGGCGGAGCTGACGGACCGACTGCTCGACTGGGAGGCCCTGGAGGAGCTGCCCGCGGCGCTGGCGGGCGGCTTCCCCGG
>NW_005199430.1:46347-51429 GCF_000372725.1 Emiliania huxleyi CCMP1516 | reverse complement strand
GTTCGGGGGCGCTTTGCCGGGGCTGACCGACCTGGCCAGGCTGGCGGACGCCGAGTGGCTCGAGACGCAGCTGGCAGGCGGCTTCGACGGCTTTGGCGGCCTCCCGGGCCACCCGCTCCTACCCGCCGCCCACCCGGCCGCCCAGCCCCTCGAGGCGCTGCTGCGTACCGACCTGCTGGGCACAGAGCAGGCCGATGTGCTGCGCGACTTGGACCTGGACCTGCTCCGCGACCTGGACACGAGGGGCATGTCCTTCGCGGGCAGCTTCACGTCGGCGGCCTCGTTTGGCGGGGTGCTCGGCGGGTTGCCCGCCCTCAGCCCGCTCGATGGCTTGCCCCTGCTCGACGGCTTGCCCCTGCTCGACGGTTTGCCACTTGACGGCGGCCTGCCCGCGCTGCCCGATGCGCTGGGCGGCGACGCGGTGCGCGACTTGGACCCCCTCGTCTTGGGCCTCGAGTCGCCGGAGCACTTGTCGATGGCGTCGTTTGGGTCGGCGGTCTCGTTCGGGGGCGATTTGGCCGCCTACTTAGGCCCACTCGCGCAGCCCTTTGGGGCGGCGACGGAGCCGCTGCATGCGTTTGGACGGGGCGGCGCGCCCCGCCTGCCAGAGCTCGCGGACCTCGGGCCGACACACGGGCTACAGCTCCCGGGGCTGCTGGAGGTGGCCTCCACGGCGAGCTTTGGCTCGACGCTCTCGTGGGGTAGGGCGCATTTCGCCGACGGCACCGACGGTTTTCCAGCACTCGAGGCTGCCTTCGGTGTCGGCAGAGCCGGCGGGCAGTGGGCGCCCCACCCCGGCCTCGACGTGCCGGTCGACGAGCTCACGCTCTTGGACGAACTCGGCGTCGCCGGCTTGGGCATATCGGCGGCGAGCTTTGCTTCGGCTGTCTCGCTCGGAGCCCAAGCCTTCGCCCTCGGGCAGGGCCCCGCGGCCGCCGCTTTTGGCGCGGCGGGGACGGATGATGCCGGAGCGCAGTGGGCGCCCCATCCTCCGCATATGCCCGGCCTCGACGTGCCGGTCGACGAGCTCACGCTCTTGGGCGAGTTGGGCGTCGCCGGCTTGGGCTTATCTGCGGCGAGCTTCGCTTCGGCTGCCTCGCTCGGAGCCCAAGCCTTCGCCCTCGGGCAGGGCCCCGCGGCCGCCGCTTTTGGCGCGGCGGGGACGGATGATGCCGGAGCGCAGTGGGCGCCCCATCCTCCGCATACGCCCGGCCTCGACGTGCCGGTCGACGAGCTCACGCTCTTGGACGAGTTGGGCGTCGCCGGCTTGGGCTTATCTGCGGCGAGCTTCGCTTCGGCTGTCTCGCTCGGAGCCCAAGCCTTCGCTTTCGGGCAGGGCGGTTTTGCGCCAGTGGCGGCGGCGGCCCCAGTGGATGAGATCACTCTCTTGCGGCAGCACGCAGCCTTGCTCGGACAGCCCGGGACCCCGGCGCTGGGGCGTCTCGGCGGTGGTTTCATCGACATCGAGTTGATACCGCAGTCCCTCACGGGGCACAGCTTCGCGTCGGGGATGTCCTTCGGCGGTGGTGCCGAGCTGGCAGCTGCCCGCGACCTCATTGAGGGCACCGGCTTTACCGCTGTCGATCGCGCCTTTGCCGGCGGGCTCGCGGACGGCTCGCTCAGGCCGGCTCCGGCCTTGGGCGCCGTCCAGCTCCCCACCCCTGTTGGCGGCAAGGACGGGCTTGGCGCGGGCGGCGCTGACCTCGACGACAGCGCGGCCTTGTTTGACGAGCTGTACGCGGCCGCTGGCGGGCTCGACGACGCGTTTGGCCTCGAGCCTGTCGACCTCGCGCAGGCGGACTCGTACCTGGCCGAAGAGGACCCGACCCTCTTCCGCCTCGACCGGCGCGAGATGCAGCGCGCGGACGCCATCGACCTCCTCCCCGGTGTCGACGACATGCCGCTGCCAGAGGTTTACGGGTCTGCTGGCTTTGGCGACGACCCGCTCGGCTTCCTGATGCGGCACACGCCGCCGGCGACGGTGCCGACCGACAGCGTCAGCCTGCCGGAGCTCACCCTCGTACCCCCGGTGGCGTCGGGCGACTTTTTCCTCACGCAGCCGCCGCCAGCCTCGTCGGGCGACTTTTTCGTCGTCTCTCTGCCGCCGCTGGTCCGCCCGGGCGCCGCCTTCGCCTCCTTCCTGTCCTCCGCCCTGCTCCCGCCCTCGCCGCCCTCGCCGCCCTCGCCGCCCTCGCCACCCTTTTCGCCGCCCTCGCCGCCCTCGCCGCCCTCGCCGCCCTCGCCGCCCTCGCCGCCCTCCCGTCCGTCGCCGCCATCCTCGCCCTCTTACGTGGATGTGAGCATTGCGCCCTCTGTGTATTTTGGCTCGGTGGTGGCGGTGGTGCCGCCGTCGCCGCCGCCGTCCGACCTCGTCTGCAGCGACGAGTGCCCCTACGCCAAGGATTTCGTCTGCGACGACGGTGGGCCGAACTCCCAGTTCGCCGACTGCGAGTATGGCACCGACTGCGCAGACTGCGGGCCGCGCACGCTCCCGCCGTCGCCGCCGCTCCTGCCAGTCAACCTGCCGCTGCCGTCGCCGCCGCAGCCCGCGCGACCCGGATGCACCGCCTCTGTCGCGAGCAACTTTGACCCTCTCGCGACGCTGCACGACGGCTCGTGCGAGTACCTCCCCGGCGGCTGCACCGACCCCGATGAGTCCAACTACAACCCCGCCGCCGCGGTGGACGACGGCTCCTGCGTGCCGCACACGATCGGGTGCACAGTCCCCGCGGCGAGCAACTACCAGGCCAACGCAACCAAGGACGTCGGCGGGTGCACCTTTGAGGTGGACGGCTGCACGGAGCCGTCGGCGCTTAACTTTTGGCCGGCGGCGACGGCCGATGACGGGACGTGCATCGCGCGGCGGCCGGGCTGCATGGCGGGCCAGGCGTCAAACTACAACGCCGAGGCGACCGTGCACGACGGCAGCTGCAGGTACGTCGTCCGGGCCTGCACCGACCCGACGGCGCTCAACTTTGCCGCACGGGGCGACCCGCCCGCGAGCCTCGTCTTTGAGCCAGACCCTGCGTCGTGCGTGCCAAACCGGACGGGCTGCGTGGCTCCGTCGGCGCTCAACTACGACGCCTTGGCGACGTTCTACGACGGCTCGTGCTCCTTCGCGGTGGTCGGCTGCCGCGACCCCTCCGCGCTCAACTACAACCCGCTCGCAGAGGTGGACGCGGTCGGCAACCGCTCGTGTGACCTGCCTCGACTCGGCTGCGCCTTTGCATCGGCAGCCAACTACGACGCGGACGCGACGGTGGACGACGGCAGCTGCGACTTTCCACTCGCGGGGTGCACCGACGCGCGCGCGGCCAACTACCTGCCGATCGCCACCTCGGACGACGGCTCGTGCGCCATCCTCGGCTGCACGCGCCCCGGTGCGAGGGACTTTGACCCCGAGACCAACGTGTACGACGGCTCGTGCCCGCCCACGCCCGCAGGCTGCACCGACCCGGCGGCAGCAAACTATGCGGCGTGGGCGGACGTCTCCGACGCGGGCCTGTGCCGCTACGGCGGCTGCACCGACCCGCTGGCCGTCAACTTTGCGCCGTCCGCCACGTTTGGCGACGGGTCGTGCGTCGCGCCGCTGCTCGGCTGCACCAACAGCTCGGCCGCAAACTACAACCCGCTCGCGCAGCGCAACGACGGCGGCCGATGCGAGCCGCTGCGGACCTTCTTCTTGGGGGAGGGGGAGGAGTCCCCCGGCCGTGCGCTGTCGGAGAGGGCGCCAGGGCTGCTCTACGGATGCACCGACCCGAGCGCCGTCAACTTCCAGCCGCTCGCGACCGCCGACGACGACAGCTGCGTCGCCCTCGTGCTTGGTTGCATGGACACGGAGGCGCTCAACCACGACCCGGCCGCCACGCGCTCGGAGGGGTGCGAGTACGAGGTGGTCGGCTGCGACGACGCGGCCGCCCTCAACTTCTTGCGCCAGGCGACGCGCGGCTGCGCCGATTGCTGCTTGCCTCGCGTGCCCGGCTGTATGGCGCGCGGCGCGCCGCCGTACGAGGCGTCCAACTTTGAACCCGAGGCGACGGTCGACGACGGCTCGTGCAGCTTTGTGCTCTCCGCGTGCCTCGACCCGCTCGCGGCCAACCACATTCCTGGCTTGAGCGGAATCGCCGCCGTCACCACCATCAGCAGCGGGTGCGAGTACGCGGGCTGCACCAACCCTGACGCGGCCAACCACGACCCGCGAGCGACGGTGGAGGATGGATCGTGCGAGCGGCCGCCGCGCGGGTGCACGCAGCCCGCCGCGGCCAACTTTGTCCCCGCGGCGCGCCTCGACGACGGCTCGTGCGTCGTGATTGGCTGCACCGACCCGGCGCGCAAGGAGTTCCGCCCACAGGCGACGGTGGACGACGGCACGTGCTCGTGGTCCGTGCTCGGCTGCAGGTCGCCGAGCGCGGACAACTACCTGCCCGCGGCGACGGCGGGCGGGCCGGAGCTCTGCGCGGAGGCGGGCTGCACGCACGCCGTCGCCCTCAACTACGACCCCGCCGCCGACCTGTACATGGAGGGGGCTTGCGAGTGGGCGCGCGGCGGCTGCACTGCCTTACACGCGCTCAACTACCTCGCGTCAGCGACGGTTGACGACGGCAGCTGCTACGTCCTCGGCTGCACCGACTTGCTCGCCAACAACTACGCGGACAACGCCACCGCAAACGACGGGTCCTGCCTCATCTACCGAGGCTGCACCGAGGCGAGCGCGCCGCCCGCGACCCCCAGCGCACCCACCACACTCACCACACACATGCACGCACGCACGCGCCTCACCCACCACACACCACACACACGCACGCACGCACACACGCACACACGCACGCACGCACGCACGCACGCACGCACGCACGCACGCACGCACGCACGCACGCACGCACGCACGCACGCACGCACGCACGCACGCACGCACGCACGCACGCGCACCCTGCTTGTAACGCACTCCGAGCCCACCGCCCTCCGCCGACCGCAGGACCGCGCCGACAACTTCAACCCCATCGCGCGCGTCGACGACGACAGCTGTCTGTATGTCGGGTGCACCGACTCGTACGCATCCAACTACGACGTCCTCGCGACGAT
>NW_005199430.1:2333-46247 GCF_000372725.1 Emiliania huxleyi CCMP1516 | reverse complement strand
GCCGGGGTGCGGCCCCCACTGCCGTCGGGGTGGGTCGACACGGAAGCGCGGCGTGGAGAGCTGGAAAGCCGTGGGCAGCCTGTGCGCGAATGGTGCACCGGCGTCCGTGAGATGTGGCTCAGAAGGTGCAAGGCGTGGGCGAGGCGCACATGGGTGCATCGTCGGCGCCTTGGCTCGCCGACGACGCTCGCGATGTCGCATGACATAGGTCTGCCTCTCGTGCCCGGCGAGGGCGGTGGGGCGGAGCCGGGTGGCGCCGGAGCTGACGGCACGCGATCGCCCGGCGCGTCGTCGTGGGGGGCGTCGACCCTCTCGATCATCGACCGACAGGATTTGGCCGAGGGCGGCGATCTGGTCGATTGTGGAAAGGAGGTGGAATACCGGATAAACTATCCGTCCGCGAGAAGGTCGTAGCGTACGTGAGTGATGTGAGAGAGTGCTGCATGTACGTTTAGAGGTGGCAGCACGCTTTTGAGCTTTGACGTTTGAGCGGCCGCACATTGCTCGGTACCCCCCCTGCCCTTCTAAGCCCGTCCCTGCTGCTAGGGGGGGGGGGGGTCTGACCCCCCAGCAGCAGAGCGCTGCTGCTGGGGGGGGCGTCCCGACCCCCCCAGGCCCAGCACGCAGCAGCAGAGCGCTGCTGCTGGGGGGGGGTCCCGACGGCTCCCGACGCCGACCCCCCCCAGCAGCAGAGCGCACTGGACCCAGCTCCCGCCTCCCGCCGCCCCCCCTCCCGCCCCCTCGGCTCGTGTTTGAGCGGTACGCTCGAGGCGGTTGTGTTCACCGCGCCTTCGAGCCCAATACACCTTCGTCACGTGTCGAGTGCTGGCGTTTTACTAAAGACTTGTGACCATGGTGAGTTCGTGCACCCTGTCGATGCAGCCTCCGTCCGTCGCTAGCCTCTGTGACGGCGTCGCCGCCACCCATTCCGACCGCCCTCGCGGCCTCCGACGCCCGACTTTAAAACTCTCTCAGGTGGGAGGTGCTAGCAATACGAGTAAAAAAAGGAATAAAAAGCATGTGCTCAATGAAGTGCTCAATCGTGAGACGCGCTTGCGCAGCCCTTACGCCGCCTTAACCCTTTTACGTCCACATTTCGAGTGAGTGAAAACCAACTCCTGAGCACGGCGCCGCAGGCGCCTGTTGATAGGTCCAGGTGATAGCCCTGGATGGGCAATACATTCGCCTACCTGGGCCTCAGATCGCCCGACCACGTCCCGGTGCTCTGCGTTCGGATTTGTGACGCCGCCGCACCGCGCCGCGGCCGGGGGCCCGCCGGAGGACGAGGATGGCCGTGACGGACCGGGACGAGCTCTGGGAGGTTCAGTGTCAGTGAGTATATTGTAGAGACCGACCATGTGCACAATATATTGACTGAGAGCTAAGCCAGGGGAGGCGATGCCGGGGCCGTACAGCAGCTTGATGGTGCTTCGCCGGCGTAGAAGCGGCCGCGGAGGGCTCCGGGTGCCTGAAAAAGACGGATTTACGTGGGTTGTGGGAGATTTACTGTCGACCCAAACGAGCCGTCGACATCACGGCCGAGTCGGCGGCTGACTTCCAGCAGCTCTCCATCTTCACCGAGCTGCAGGACGCACACAGTGCACCCTCCTCGATGACTATGGACTAGGTCCAGCCCTGGGTGGCGCAAGATCTGACGTTCTGTGACAATCGTCAGATCCGAGTTTTTCTCGTTGTTTTGTCGCTCGCTCCGCTCGCCACCTCACGCTCCGTAGTCCGGCCATGGCCAGTACCCCGCGTCTCAGTGAGACGCGTGGTACCATCCAACTCCGGTCGAAGGGCTCGAATGCGCTCAGCCTCAGGAGGGACAAAACCACGCGAATTCTGCACGCCTCGCTGCACCGCTGGCTTGACTGAATCAGGCAGCAGCAGGCTGCTGCTGTTGCCACAGCAGCAGTCTGCTGCGGCCCTAATACGCAAGTTAATGACTAGCAGCACTGCCGGGGGCATACGAGCCGCCACAGCCGGTGTGCGGCCGTGCACTGCCACCTGCCTGCGGCTACGCACAATGTGCGCTCGCATTGGATGAGCCCTGCTGATGGACCTGCGTCGCCTAGCTGCACGAGAGCAATGCCGCAGGCGGTGGCCGTGGCATACACTGCGAGCACACTCGGTGCAGCTGCGAGGTGCAGCAAGAGCACGTCGTTCCTGCCTCTGATGCCACTCTCGCGGCTTGTAGCGCGTCACTCGCGCATGCTCTCCAGGAGCTATGGCGGGCGCGTGTGTGGGGCTGTAGCCTGTGTTTGGCCGGTTCTGACCCGTTTACTATCAGTATCATGCCCGGGCCACAAAAAATCGCACACGGGTAGCGGCTCAGGGGCCCAGTAAGTCGCGGAATCGCCAAATGTCACAACCTGCGCCACCCAGGGCTGGACCTAGTCTATGGGTTCTCCCAGCAGGTCGCCGCGGCGCACGTGAACCACGACCCGCAGAGGCGCATCCGCTTTCCAGAGGGTCGGTGGTGGCATCCGAGCTCGCCGGCGAAGCTCTTTGCGGAGGGACGCGGAAAGAAGGTTGTCCAGCGGATCAAAGAGATGGTCGAGGTTGGAGGCGCGGTCCCTCACATTCAAGATGTGGAAGCTCGCCTCGGGGTTGGCTCTCAGAATGTCCCTGTGAGTTTGAAGGAACGCTGACGCGGAGAGGCGATGCGAGGCGTGTGGCAAACCCGAGGGCCTTTCTGATGGGCAACCCGATTCGCCGCAACAGGGAGATTTCCCCATGCCTTAGTGTGTACATCAGGGTTCGTCTTTCGGCTTCTGCCCTGCTCTCTGTCGTTCTAGACTCTTCGCCAGCTGTGCCGTTTGTCGCAGGATCATCTGGATCCTCTGCTCCGTCGTACTCATCCTCATCGAACTCGCCAACGTACCTTAACCCTGTCAGGTTGGCTAAGGACCAGGAGAGGATCATTCCCGTGGCAAAGGACCCTGTCCGGTCCCAGCTTGTGTGCGTCAGTGTGCCTCCCTGCTTTATCACGGCATGTGGCCCGCGCTCAGCGCCGAGGGCATCAGCTGCCGAAATTGAGCTTACTGATGCAGGTGACCACAGCGAGACCATGATGATCGCACAGGAGCGCGAGCAAGGAGATTTCGCCAAGATGATGGCGGCGCCGATAGGAGCGGTGCGAAGGCATTCAGATTACTCGACACGTAAAACCTCGACGGAAAGAGTTTTCTTCCCGGAACACTAAGTACAGCTAACCTGCCGGCCAGTGCCAGAGACGGAGAGCTGTGATGTGGGAGGGTGGGGACGCGGGCCTGGGGGCCTGGGGGCGGGCTGGGGGGCGGGGCGGACGGAGCTAGGGGTGGAGCGAGAAAGGAGGGCTGCCACCGCAGCACAGGTGGGCTAACTGACTTGTGCAGGGGCGGTGCCGAGCAAGGTGGCCGCTCCTACCCCGCGGCGAGCTCTTCTCTCTCTCTCCTGCTCGCTCGCAACTGCTGACGGTGCGCAAGCCGCGGAAGAACTCAGGAGAGATTGTGCGGCCAAAGGTATTGGCGCTGGGCTTCGTCCGCGAGTTTGGCAGCGCGAACGGAGCACGCAGAGCCCGGCTGAGAGCACCCGGGGTACCCGGGGTCGTGCCAAGCATCTGCTTCCATCGGCAGTGTCCCCACCGGGGCAAAGTCGGCGGTTCCCGGTACACACGTCGCCCCAACTGGGGTCGCGTAAACGCAGGCCCCTTGAAAGTTGGGGTCGGCCCTCGAGTTCTTGCAGGCCTGGGCAGTGGAAACGCCACCGCACTCGCAGTCGTCGCAATCGCCGCACCCACCCTGGCCCAAGGGGGCGAGCTTGGGCCAGGGTCGAGCGAGCGGGCAGAGTCGCGATGTCCCTGCGCACCTGGGTGTTCGCCGCCTATATGCTCTATCCTGTGCCAAGACGGACACGTTTTGACAATCAAAATCTACCTCAAAATTTGCGGCCGCCCCTCGAAATTTGCTGATCAAAATTTGCGGTGGCCCGGATCGAAACCTGTACTTTGGCCAATGCGCTGGTCTGTGAGAGGTTGAGTTCACACAAAAACACAACCCCGGACCGTGGCCACCCCTTTTCCGCAGGAGTGGCCCAGGAGGGTCCTGCGGGTAGGTAGTACAAGAGAGAGTGGTGAGGGTCGATGGAACGATGTGCTGGGTGGCCTCGGAGCTACATGTACATGTAGCCTCGGAGCTGGGTGCTGGGAGTGGGTCTCAAGGGAGCTGATATGTGATAATGTGTGCGGCGGCATGGTGAGGTGTGCGGACGCCTGCGGGCCTGCGCCCTGCGGAGATTTCCATGAAAAAACGCGCGACGGCGGACAGCAGGCTGGGGCTCACGCACAGCAGAGCGCCGCGGGCCGCTCCCACGAGCGGCAGCGGGGGGAGCCACACACCCCCCACACACCCTCTCCCGGGGCTCCCCCCATTAAGCATTTTGTCATCCATGCCCTCAAAACCCAACCCAGTGACGCGGATTCAATTTCGTATAGATAATCGACGAGAACGGCTCACGCCCCCGGGCCGGCCATCACTGCCACCCGACCAAAACTTAGCTGCCCCGCCCTGCTCCTCCTCCGCCGCGCCGTGTCACATCGCGCGTACAACCAAGCTATGTTGCGCGCTTCTCCCTTGTTCGGCTGCAGTTGCCAAATGGCCACCATCACTCTTTGGTGAGGGACGGCGCTTTATCAGCGCTGCGCTGGGACGAACGCTCGAGATGGAGCCCCGCGCCGCGCATACTCACACCCACTTGTCGGCCTCGACGCCAAAGACTAATAGAGCCGGGGCCCCGTTTCCGCACTGCGGCGCGGCGCACCGACGGTGCCTCCGGGGGCCCCCGCCTCCCCCCAGAGCAATGTCGAAAGAGAGAGCAGAGACGTAATATCACATATGCAGAAACAAATCCGACAGCCAACGGCAACGCACACATGGGTCATGGCGGTGTCGATGGCGGCGGCGGCGGCGCGGCGGCGGGGCGGCGGCGACGCTCGGCGCTCAGCCTAGTACCTCACCTCCCACTATCCCCGCCCCTTCGCCCGGCGCACATGCCTCCAGCCTGCCCGACCGCGCGGAGCGGTACATGGCGTCGATCGCCCTCACGACGGCGAGCCCCACCTCTGCGCCCGCGCCGACGTAGTGCTCCCTGCCAAGGCAGGCGTCGACAAAGGAGCAGAGGCTCTCCGGGCCGGTGCCCGCCTGAGGTCAGGTCGGGTCAGGTACACTTCTCCACACACACACACACAAGGTGGTGGGGCAAGGGGGGGGGGGGGGCTCGCGTCTCCACGTCTGGACGACAGGAGCCCCACGGCATTCAAAGTGCAAGGCCCGGTGCGCGCGCGCGCGCGCGTGTGAGTGTGTGTGTGTGTGTGTGTGTGTGTGTGTGTGTGGTGTATGTGTGTGTGGTGTATGTGTGTGTGTGTGTTTCCCGCCTAGCATGAACCCGAGGGACAACGTGGACGACGGCCAGTGCTAGTCCCCGTCGGGAGGACGACCCCGGCTAGTCGCCGACCACCCCCCGCAAAGAACGCTGCACAAAGACCGCATGGGCAAGGACTTGCTCCTGTGTACTCCTCCCCTGGTAGGAAGACGCGTCTGGTTTCTTTACGTATCGGCGCCCGCCTGGTCGTAGTTCTCAAAGGCGAAGCTTGCCGCCGAGGCGAGGGCCGCCTGTTCACAGCTGGAGGCGTGAAGAGACGCCGTCCACGCTCACAGCGCCTAAACCCGCCGAGCCGAGCCAGCCGCCTCGTCGTCCGCGTCGAGGCCGCCCGCCCTCCTCGAGAGCCTACGTGTACCATACCTCTAGGGTATCGAATCCAGTGTGGGTGTAGTCCTGTGGGTGGTGCGGTAGTAGCGAGCGAGGTGAAAGAATACGCCAACGTGAGGGCGGGAGTACGGCGGTGTGCAGTGTATTCAGAGCACCGCGTGAACACGAGGAGCTGCGATCCAACGTGTGTACGGCTGAGCACGGCTGAATACAGTTGAGTCCGTGTCCTCTCGAGCGCTAGTTGGAGTGCGAGAATGCGTCTTCCGCTTCTAGGGCACGAGATATGGGGAGATACGGGGAGATGTGGGGAGATCTTCCGCTTCTAGGGCCCGAGAGCTGCAGCCGGCCCGAGTCTGGCTGCTGGTCGTACCCCTCGTACACCGCCATCCCCTGGTACCACACCTCCAGAGTCTCGAATCCAATGTGGGTTCAGTGCTGAGGGTGGTGCGGTATAAGGACGGCCTGCGTACCATACCTCCAGAGTCTCGAATCCAATGTGGGTTCAGTCCGGAGGGTGGTGCGGTATCGGGCCGCGCCTCATCGCCGAAGAAGCGCGCCGACACGTACTTCCCCAGCTGGCCACCCGCCGCCTCGTGCGCGTTGCCCGGCACGGCGGCCGAACCTACATGAACGCACCAGCATCGGGGCGGGAATGCGGTTTGAGCAGAGGGACTCAGAGCACTGTGCGACTACGAGGGGTACGACCGCTCAGCGAGTGCAGCGGAATACAGCGGAGATATGGGGAGATATGGGGAGATATGGGGAGATAGACCGCTCAGCGAGTGCAGCGGAATACAGCGGAGATATGGGGAGATATGGGGAGATATGGGGAGATAGACCGCTCAGTGAGTGCAGCGGAATACGGCGGAGCACGGCCGAAGACAGCGGAGTCCGTGTCCTCTCGAGCGCTAGTTGGAGCACAAGCGCGCGTCTTCCGCTTCTGGGGCACGAGATATGGGGAGATATGCGGAGATGTGGGGAGATCTTCCGCGTCTAGGCCGCTGTGCGTCCAGCAGTCCGGACCCGGTGCTATAGCCGGTGACAGCGCGCCTCGTGTCGGCTCCCCGAGCCAATCGTGTGCAGCGTGTGTGTGTGCGTGTGTGGGCCCGTCCTTGGTGCTACGAGGTGTGTAGCACTGACTGGCTGCTTCTAGGCCGCGGAGCCCGAGAGGGCGATCGAGGCGCCGTTGCTGCAGGTGATGACGGCGGCGACGGAAAGGTCGGCGCCGCTCCTCTCGGAGAGGGTCGTGTGCGCAAAGGCGTGCCTACGGGACGTGCCTCGGACGTGTCACGGACGTGCCCCTCCTCTCGACAGAGAGGCTCGTCAGGCTTTGCGCGTAGGGCAGAGGCCGCCGACGTGAAAGACAAAGGCGAGCAGGTGAGAGAGCTGGCCCCACCCGAAGCCGTTGCCGCTCATTCTGCCCGTGCTGCGCGTCCACCCCTCGTTGCTCGGGTCGTCGAAGAGCCACAGCAGCGCGCTGTGCATGCAGCACTGGACGTGCTGCACCCGCCCGACCCGCCGCCGCTCCCGGACCAGCGCCGCCGCCGCCCGGCTCTGCGCGCGGTAGTTTGCCGTGTTGTTGATCAGGAAGGCGAGGCCCTGGTCGCGCTCGGCCGCCGCCGCCGCCGCCGCCAGGCCCAGCGCCTCCTCGGGGTCGGTCGTCATCGGCTTCTCCATGAGCACGTGCAGGCCCGCCCGCAGCCCGGCGATTCCGAGCTCAAAGTGAGAAGCGTGCGACGTGCAGACGAGCAAGCCATCCAGCCGGAGCGGAGACGCGAGCGCGTCGGCGAGCGAGCTGAAGACGGGGCAGCCGTAACGCTCTCCGAGCGCTGCGGTGCTCTCTAGCTCGTTGATCGCCGAGCGCGGGTGCGGGTTTGGCTCGACGATCGCCACGATCTCAGCCTCGGAGTGGCGCGAGAGGTGCGGCAGGTGCCAGCCCTGGCTCCACCAGCCGGCGCCGAGCACGGCGATCCTCGCCTTGCGCTGAGACATGATCAAAAACGCGCCTGACAGAAAAAAATGACATGGCGGAAGTATCGTCGCCCTCAACTGGGGCGAGGTCTGGCCCAGGCCCGAGGTGGTCCAGCGGCTCGCCTCGGTGCTGACGCGTCCGTCCCCGCGCTGACAGCTGACACGCTGTGTCACACGTTCATCACTCTCACACTGCTCTCAGACGACGAGAGCGAGGTGTGTAGCATCTACACTGGGGAGATCTTCCGGACAGGAACGGCGCAGCCACCAGAGACAGTACCAGCCGAACTGTCACGACACACGGCAGCAGGGGGGACGCGCTGTAACTTCGATTGGCCTGCAGCATCGAATGAGCCGAAACGAGGCACGAGGGCGACGCACTTCGTACGCTACGAGGAGGTACAATTAGGCAAGGCAGCTGCGCAGGTGATGGTCCTGTTTGCAGAGAGAGGAGTCAAGGAGGGCCAAGAAATCACATGGTCATATGGGGACTCATACAAGAGCCACCGCAAGGAGATGGGATACAAGGCGGGGACGAAGGCGGATCCGAACGCAATAACACCCCAGCAAGCCCGGACGGCATTTGCGAGATACTGCAAAAAGATAGACGTGACGAGGGAGGAGCTAGCGTGGAACTTTGGATGCATATCGGCAAGCCAAAGTAACGAGCAGGAGGCTGTCCTGGTGCGTGAGCTAATCCTGAGCAACAATAAGCGACTGTACCTCGGAGCACCGAGCGCAGCAGACAGGACGGCGGCGACGGCGGACATGGCAGAGACGAATGTGAGACAAAGGGCGGCGGGGATGGAGGGCGGGAGCGACGGGGATGGTGACGGTGACGGTGGCGAGGGAGAGGAAGGGGGTCCATTAACACCAGACAGCGAGAGGGGCAGGGAGGAAAGGGGGAGAGAGGAAGCCAACGGCGATGCCAGAAGCGGCAGGGGACACGATGAACAGGTAGACAACGGCCAAGACGATGGCGAGGACGAGGAGACACGGGACGATGGCAGGCGAGACGAGGAGGACGGAGGCGAGGGAAGAGGCAGCGCCACAGTCGACGGAGGCGACAACGATGGAGAGGGGGAGGGAACGACAACGCGCACAGAGGATGAGGATATAAACTGGGACGACGCAGCGGAGGGGATAGACGAGGGAATCGAGGGACCGGAGGGCTTTCGCGACAGCGACGATGACGACGAAGGCAGGGGAGGAGACGGAGGGGCGACACGCAGGAGGAGCGAAATCGCGAACGGCCCGAGCAGAGAGGGCGACGGCGGAGCACGAGGGGGCAACGGAGACGCTACCGATGACGCGAACCGAGGCACGGGCGACGGCGGGGACGGGGACGGGGAGGGCGACAGCGACGTCGAGGTTGACGCAACGGTATCGAGAGCGCCACCCAAAAGGACGCGGACAGCCATGGAGGTCACCGAATGGAGGGCGAACGGCACGATACGAAAAGGCAGGGCGAGGCGGATGGAGAAAGAAGTGCCGAGGAGGCCATGGTGGAGGGGAGGGACGGGAGGACAAAAGAAGGGCGAGGAGGACGAGCGGCCCGCACAGGCCGCGAGCAGACAGCGCCTGCTGGCCACTTCGAGACATTCGCCAAGAACGCTAGCTACATGGGAGGGCTTCGTGAAGGATGGATTGAAAAACATTCGAACAAAGAAGAGGCGACGGGAGGAACCGGCAGAGGATGCAGTGACGTGACACACACACACACACACACACACACACACACACACACACACACACACACACACACACACACACACACACACACACACACACACACCGCGCTCACCCACGCGCACCGGGCCTTGCACTTTGAATGCCGTGGGGCTCCTGTCGTTAGACGTGGAGACGCGAGGGTTGCCCCCCTTGCCCCACCACCTCGTGTGTGTGGAGAAGTTTACCTTACCTTACCTTACCTCTCACCCCCCGACTGCGCGAGACTCAGCTGTGTGTGCTCGAGTGTGTGTGTGGTGTGCGTGTGGTCTGTGGAGAACGGAGTTTACCTTTGTTGTACCTTACCCCTTACGTATCGCTCACCCCTCACTGCCTAAGCTCGATCCTCCACGTCCTCCACTCAAACTCCGCGAGGAGCACCGGCAGGACAACCTCTGCGTCGACGGCGTCGCCGCACAGGATCTCCCTATCCGCCTCATTGGACAGGTCGAAGCAGCCCGAGGTGGCGAGCAGGTAGACGGGCGTGTTGCATTCCACGAGCCACAAGCCTGCCAGCAGCTCCGCCTCCGCCGAGGGCATGCCGGACGGCCGATTCGCTGCGTGGAGCGCCGCGTCGAGTGCCGCGATCGGCACCGCCACGTCGAGGACGCAGTCGCGGTACTCGGTCGCAAGAATGACGCGTTTGGCAAAGGCTCGCAACGCTCGCTTGAGCGAGGCGAGGCAAGCGATGCACGCGCGCTCCTCCGCTTCGCCGAGCCGGCTGTGCTGGCGCACCGTCAGGCTGACCCCGCGCGCAACGCCCGCATGGACAAACACCCGCGCCTCGAGGTGCGTCTGCTGCAGGTCGTCGACCCAGCGACGCAGCATCACGTACCCCTCCGCTGGCCCGTCCGCTGCCGCTCCGGCCTCGATTCCGCGAAGCCGCGCCGCCGTTCGCTCGCTGCACCGCAGGTTCGCCTCGACCGCGTCGTAGCTGGAGCACGGCACGACCGTCTTGCTCGAAGCATGGTCCATGCGGACAAAGGCCTCCCCGCCCAGCCGCGCGATGGAGGACTCTATCGCGTCGCGCAGCGTCGCCAGCGGCTGGCCGGCGCGAAGCCGGAGGAGCGAGCTGGGCGGCGTCGGCACACCATCGCTCTCGACCAGCGAGTACCAACGGTCGGCGCTCCACGCCGCAGCAATGAGCGCGAGGAGCTGGTGCGGCGCCAGCGGCGGAGCAAGCACGATGTGGCTCACGGCGGAGCCTCGAAATGTGAGATCGCGGCCGGAGTCGTCCGCCTCCTCGAGCATCGCGGCGTCAGCGAGCCAGCTGGCCACATAGACGGAGCGGAGCACCTCCATGCCCGCGGGGTCGACCGGCTCGAGAGAGCCAGAGAAGGCAGAGTAGACCGGCCACGCGGTGCGTAGCTGCTCGTGGTTGATGCCAGCGGAGTTCATATGTCGACCAATCCTCACAGCTGGCTGAGGGCCAAAAGTAAAACGCGCCGCGCCGCTCTCGGCTCTCAGAGAGGCGTTATATCTCAGTAACCCCGCTCGCAGGTACTAGAGCAGCATTCGTCAAGCTCAAACCCCACTCTACACAACACAGAGCAGCGTTTGCCTAACAAGACTCCGCTCTGCAACCTTCAGAGCGGACTCTTGCTCAGAAAAACACCGACCGAGCACGTTCGAGCGGAGTCAAGTCAGTGCAACACCGCTCAACATAGCGGGAGCGGTCAATTTCCTCGGAGAGGCTGCTTTCGCCTCCCTCAGTCGCGCTCTCCTTCGCTCCTCCTCTTCAGAGCGGGACTTTGCTAAGTGAACACCGCTCTAGCTAGTAACGGCGGCTTCTGTGAGGACGACGGCTTCTATTAGAAGCCGTCGTCCGCGTTTTGCAGAAAGAAAGAAAGAAAGAAAACAGACAACCCGAGGGAGGGATGGGAGGACGCGTTTGCGTTTTGCCTAAGAAAAGAAAGAAAACAGATACCCCAAGGGACGTTTTGCCTAAAAGAAAAAGAAAGAAAACAGAGAACCCAAGGTAGGGATGGGAGGACGGTACGCCGCCACCACACAGGGATTTTAGGGGAGAAGTGTGGTGTTAGCCGTCGCCCACCCTCGGGCGTCTACCACTTCCTATCTCTCTCCGCAGTTTATCACCAATTCTTGCAGCGACCTTCATGCCACCGACGTTTTGACGCTGCGGATCATTTTTTTAATCTTTCGGGGCGTACACGATACGGCGCATAGCCGCCAGCGATACGCCGCCAGCGATACGCCGCCAGCGATACGCAGCCAGCGATACGCCGCCAGCGATACGCCACCAGCGATACGCCGCCAGCGATACGCCGCCAGCGATACGCCGCCAGCGCCGCCGACGATCGCCGCCCGGATACACATCCAAACCGCCGCTGGAAACCTCGCCTCATGTCAACAACCCCGCGTCTGCGTCAGACCATAGCGAGAGAGAGGCTCGCGTCGTGGCAGCGTCGAGAGGCCGTGGCAACGTCTGAGGACCGCTGGCTCAACGTGGACGGACTGCACGGCACGCCCTTCTACTGCCACGGCCGGCCTCGGCCTCTGCTCCGCGGTTGGCTGCACCTACTGCCGGCGCTGGCATCGCCGATCTGGAGCGGCTACCTGATCAGCCTCTGCCCCACTACTGAGACGGCGGCCGCCGCCGCGCTCGCTTGCTTTGGCGCCACTGCGATGCTTGGCGCGAGTGGTTGTTACCACCGTTTCCCGTGGAGGAGCGAGGCCGCCGAGACGTTTGCGGGGAATCTCGACCTGTGCGGGATCTACCTGCAGATCGCCTTTGCTGGTTCGCCGCTTTACGTCACGCTGCTGCCGCCGCCCGTCGCCTGGCTCGTCGTCCAGATCATGGCGGGCTGTGCGGCGGCGGGCTGCCTGCTCGTCTTCTCGCCAGTAGAGCTCGGCCTCCACGCCGCGCCGCCGCGTACTGCGCTGATCGAGGACGGGTTTCCCACCTGGAAGAGCCACGCCCCTTTAGGCCGCCACCTACGCACCGCCGTGTACTGCGCCATGGGCCTCGTTCAGCTCGTGCCCGTCACCACGTCGACTCTCTGGTGCGCCGCCTCCCGTTCTACCTCCCGTCCCCCGTCCCCGCCCGCCCCGCTCCCCTTCACCGCCCGGCCCGCCCCCTCCCTCCCGCGCAGGTACCGCAGCGTCTACTCGCAGTTCACGCCGCTCGAGCAGGGCCTGGGGGTGGTGGGCGCAACCTCGTACCTCGTCGGGTCGCAGTGCTACGCCACCGCCTCGCCGCGGCTCTGGCCGCCCGTCTTCAGCTTCCACGAGCTGTGGCACCTCTGCGTGCTCGTCGGAGTGGCGGCGCACTACGCGCTCTGCTGCAGCGTGCTGCTGCGGCACCCGGACGCGCTCTGATCAAGCGGGTTCTTCGGAGTGTGGAGTGTCACTGTCAGTGGAGTGGACCGCGCCTCCGAGGCTGCTGCGCACGGATGTGCCACGCCTCCTAGGCCTCTGCACTAAGGTCGTTGTGACGTGCGTACTGAGCTCCCTGTCTCTGTCTCTGTCTCTCACTATCTCTCAGAGTTTTGTCTTTTGTGAGTCTCTCTCTCCTCTCTCTCTCACTCGCACTCGCTCGCGAAGGTGGACTGAATCTGGTCGCGCTGGCGCCGCAGGTGGCGGAAGAGTGCGGCGCCACGGCCTGCCAGTCGGTCCAACGATGCACAAGGTGAACGCCAAAGTTACACAAACTTGGAACGTGGAATGGACTTTCGGGCAGTCACGTCGACCACCGAGATCGCGCAGGGCGAGAAGCTGCTCCAGACCGGCGCGCGCGGCTTCGTACGCGACGCCCCCACTCCTGGCCGTCCCTCCCTCCACGAGAGCTGGTGGTGCTGCGCCTCTGCGGCGGTGCTGCTCCTCCAAGCGTGCGGCGCCTGCTGGCTGCTGCTGGGGCAGCGGGCGCCGCGCTCCGGTGCGGCCTCGGGGCAGCGATCCAGCATGGCGGTCCGCCCCCGGCTAAGCAAGAGTCGCGGCTTGGTGGCCTTTCTGCTGCTGATCTCCGGCCTCCCCGTGGCTCGGGCTGGCTCGGGCGAGGCTGGCTCGGGCGCAGCTAGGTCTGGCGAGGCTGGCTTTGGTGAGCAGGGATCCGGACTTTGGGGCGTGCCGCCGTCGTTGCCACCTCTGTCTCCGCCCTCGTACCCGCTCGCATCCTACACCATCACCACGACGCCGGGATCGTACCCTAGCGAGGTGAGCTGGGACCTCTGGTGCGGCGGCGAAGTCGTCCTTCCGTCGGCGCCCTACACCGGTTCAGACGAGTGTGGGCTCTGCCCAGACTTCCAGACCGAGTACCGCGTCTCCCTCTAGACCCTCCGGGCCCTTGATTTTACACCTCATTTCGCAGCATTTTCGAGGGTAAAACCATCCGTTGGAGCTACATGAGCCTTGAGACTGGTCAGGTTCTCCAAGATATTGGTTGGACTTTCAGCCACGATTTCACAACTTTGGGGGCAAAATCGGCTCTCTGGCGGCTATTCCTAGCCCACGAACGGCTGGGGGGTGCCCACCACATGCTAGGGGGGGGGGGGGGGGGGCGTGAGCAGAAGCGCGCCCCCCTCCCTGGAAGCGATGTCCGCCTGCTCTAGGCACATACCCGTGCGTGTATACGAACTCTCCTCCTCCGTGTGCAGTCAGTAGTAGTACTCTCTCTCTCTCCGTGTACGCACTCACTCACTCACTCTCTCACCGACCGTACTCCGTGTACGTACTTTTAGCTTAATGGGAGAAAGAAAAGGACAGGGTTGTGTGTTCTCTAGGCCCGCAAAGGCCCTATACGCGCGGCGGCGACCGTGGGAGCTCGGAAGCGAGCTTTGCACGGCGATCGAGGATGGCGCGGTTCAACCCCCTTCATTCACCGAAGCGATGGAGATGTTCCGCGTGGTAGGTGTGTAGACGCCACCGACGAGCGCGTTGGAGTATTCACTCCGGACAAAGACGGCGGCACGCACATGAGCTGCGGCCGTGCCGCCGTCATAGTGGCGAGGCGCGGGACCGTCTGTGGCGAAGTGGGTCGCGTCCCCCGATTTCCGTCAACCCAGCATCCACACCCTTTACACGTAGTAGCCACAGCTAGAGTGCGCGATACAGTGGCTGGGGGGTGAGGGGCGCCCGCGCCAAGGGGGAGAGAATGGAGGGGGGAGAGTACGAAGGCGTGCCCGTTTTTCTTCTAGCAAGTTTTTTTTACCGTCTAGCCCGCGTACCTACACGCTACAGCCTTGGGTGCCTCCTCGCCGTGCCGGGAGAGATCGCACGACTCTGTATAGTTGCACGGGAGAGATCGCAGGAGAGATCGCGGGGGCTCTCTAGAGCCTGTCTCTCGCGGCGCCACGTAACAGGGGCATGCATGTGAGCTATGGCCTAGGCAGCCGCAGCAGGTCTGCCTGGGCCGCGGCCAGAGGCGCGGGCGGTGGAACGCCGGTGTTGGCGGGCGGTCGATTGCGTCTTGCCGCCCTCGCGCTGCCTCGCGCGGCATCAACTCGAGTTGATCGAGGTCGGCGACAAGCTAGAGAGTGTCGCCGTTGTCGGGCTCAGCGGGTTCTTCCCGTCGTCGTCGTCCAAAAAGCCGATCCGGCACGGGGTGTGCTGCGGTCGACTTGGGAGGCAAAACTCTCGCCGACCTCGCCGCCCTCCGTCGACGCGTCGCGCTCTCCCTCCTCGGCGAGGGCGAGGGCGGGGTCGAACACCGTCGCCTATTCTCAGCAGAGGCGTGAGGAGCCCCTGCTCGCTTTCACGGCCAGAGTAGAGGCACCGACGCGTCCATCGGCAGTCACACCTGCATCGCTCTGCGCGCAAGGCCCGAGGCTCACTCGCGACGCCTGTGCACCGCCGGAGGTGTGAAGAGGCGCTGTTCACACCTTCACAGCGCGCGGCTCGCCCGCGCCGCCGTCTTGGGTGCCCCTCGACAGCTCCTCGACGTGCCCCTCCAGCATCCGCACCAGCGCCGGCCGGAACAGCTCGCGCTCGCCGCCGCGCGACGCCCCCGACCCTCCGCCTAGTGTTAGTAGTGGCGGTCACTCGAGAGGTAGCAGAGTGGTAGTAGTAGCAGCAGTAGCAGCAGCAGCAAGTCTCCTGTCGGGCGTGGTGTGGAGAGGAACACCGATCTCTGGATGAAGGCTGCCCTATACTCCTACCCGCTCCGCCTCAGCGTCGCTCTGCCGTGGTGCCCGACCCCCGCAGACTCGTCCGCCGCCTTGGCGCGTGGCGACCACGAGGGAGGGAAGAAGCGCTTCTTGACCTCGGCGCTGCCTGTCACCTGCTCGCAGATCTCGGGCAATCACGGGCCATCGTCCACCTCGGGGAACGCCTCGGGTAGTCTCGCCGCTGTCCGCCACCTGCTCGTAGATCGCCAGGATGTGCGGGAGGTGGCGGTTCTTCAGGATGAGCGAGTAGAGGCCGAGCGCGGACGTGACGAGCTCCTCCTTGTTGGACTCGATGCTGAAGTGCCCCTCGAAAACAAAGACCTACTCACAGCCCCTGCCCCCTCGCCTCGACCGCCGTCTCTTCCCCCACGACAGTCGGTGGAGGTGCTGGCTCAGAGGCCAACGACCGACATCTCCTCGACGGGGAAGTCCCGCACGTCGGCGGTGCAGCCGCTCACCATCTTGCAGTCCACGCCGCCCGAGGCACACACCTTGGCGAGCATCTCCAAGCGGCAGAAGCCGCGCGACTTGTACGTCTCGAGCGTCATGAGCGAGCCGTCCCACGTGTTTGGCGTGTCGGGGGCGACCGTGAGGAAGACGTCGCAGTTGGCCGCGTACACAGGGAGAGATGCGATCGCGCGCAGCTGCAACGGCACGTGCTTCTGCGGCACGCACGCGTAGTCGACCCACACGGCGTAGCCCTCCAGCCCACGCCCCTCCTGGCTGGCAATGTCGCGGATCGCCTGCACGGAAGGTTCCGAGAAGGTTCGAGGAAGTCTTCGAAGTGGGCCGGATGCCACAGCGAGAAGGGGTCAGTGCCTGGTTAACGACGACCAGCTAAGTTTAAGGCCCATATTCAGCCACTCATCACTGATGAGATAGGGGCCCCTAGTTCATGATGGAAAGCTAGGTATAGGCCACTAGGCCGATACTCAACCACTCTCCGTCCATGAGAAGGGGCCCGTGTGCCTAGTGTTCATGATTGAGAGATTACTCACGCAGAGGCCCACATTTGATCATTCATGAGAAGGGGCCCGTGGGTGCCTATTTCGCTCAATCACGCGTGTCGCTGACGACTGCCAGGTCGGTGCAGATGGAGGCGGCGTGGGGAAGAAAGGTGCACAGGGCTGCGGCAGGTCGAAGGCTGCTCGGATGAGCGCGGCGTCGGAGGAGGAGCAGCGGCGCGTGTCGAGCCTGATGAGGGACTGATGAGGGTTTGATGAGGGACTTAGCGGCGTCTGCCGAGATGGCTACGCAAGGCAGCTACGGAGGTGGTACTTGTAGTTAATCAGCAGCGCGAGTCGAGCCACCCTGCCTCTGGGGCCGTTAATCAGCAGTGATTCTATATATCGAGCTGTGTGGTCGGAGCATCTCTCGTGAGTCGACGGGGTGCGAGAATGCTTGCAGCAGGTCTGTGCAGAGCCTCGGAATAGAGCCGAACGCTCTCCTCTCTCTCGTGTCGAGCGCCATAGACCCGTGTGTTGATCCACAGGGCGCACTGCTAATGACTTCTCCTACTCCTCCGGAGACCATTCCACCACCACCACCTCCTCCTCGCATCTAAGGTGCGTCAAGCCAGAGGCGCGACGACTCTGGCGGAGGCGGCGGCAGCTGCGCCAGAGCGGCGGCGAGCGAAGGGGCGGCAGCGGCGGCAGCGGAGGAGGTGGTTGTGGTGGAGGAGGAGGGGCTTGCCAACCCGGTGCGCACCGTCGGCCTCGCCACCTTGCGCTGGCCGAAGGTGGGCAGGGGGCTCCTATTCACAGCTTCCCCTTCTCACAGCTCCTATTCACAGCTGGACACCGAAGGTGGGCAGGGGGCGCGGTTTCATCGTCCCCCGTCCGGGCCTGCCCCGCCCCCTTCCGGTGACGTGGCCTCGCCCCCGCCCCCTCCCGCCCTTCCGCACCCACCCCTCGGGCCGAATCTCGACCTCGAAGTAGACGCCCTCGCCGCCGCCTCCACTGCCTCCGCCTCCACTGCCTCCGCCTCCGCTGCCTCCGCCTCCACTGCCTGCTCCGCCTCCACTGCGGCCGCCTCCACTGCTGCCGCCTCCACTGCTGCCGCCTCCGCCTCCGCCGCCATGCGACGGTGCGCCAAAGCGGACGAGGGTGGCGCTGGCGTCGCCTCCTCCTCCTCTGTCGAGTCGCGAGTGGAGCCTGCCGCCGCCTCGCTCCTACACGCGTAGCAGCGGTAGCAGGCAACCTCAAGGAGAGAGCGGCCGGGCCCCTCTGTCTAGGCCCCCGTGTCCGAGACTAGCGACAGGAGAGCAGGAGACGGTTCGCAGCTTGCGCCCCACCCCGCCTCGCTCACCTGCGCCTCGAGGAGCGCGAGCAGCTCGGCGAGCGAGCGGCCGAGGGTGAGGTAAGGGTGCACTTCTCCATTCACACACACAGGGTGTGGCGGGGGGGGAAGGGGGGGGGCAGCCCTCGCGACTACACGGCTAGAAGGACAGGCGGCCCATGGCATCAAGCGTGCACGGCCCAGTGCAGTGCGCGCCGTGGAAGACGGCAAAGAACTCGAGTTGGTATGCCATCGCACAGCCCCTCGTGACTGTGTGTGTGGAGCTCTCTCTTCAGGCGGGGCTCCTCTCCATCGGCCTCTTCGACGGCTTGGCGGCGGAGAGTGAGGGGGAGCGGCAGAGGCATATCAGCTCCCTCGCGTGCATGCTCTTCTTTGATGAGGACGAGACCCTGTGTCGCCCTTGACGTCGAGCCGCCGGAACAGTGCGTGCGTGCGCCGGTGGTCAAAGCGGACAGTCCAGTGTGATCGGAAGGCGCGCAACTCTGGTCTCGGTACGACTCAACGGGGTCCAAGTCTCGACCACCGGCGCTGTCTCGAACGCGGGCGGCGAGGCTTTGGAAGTAGATGCCAAGCTCGCTGCGGGAAAATTTACCGCGAACGTGCCTCTCATACGGGGTGGCGTCAGCTTCCGCCACGGCGTCGGATGACACAAGCAATTCTGACGAAAACTCGAGGTCAAAAACGAAAGTGAAGTGCTACGGCGGGGACCTGGCGACGTGCTCCGTTGATACCTACAAAGACTGGGCGGCAACTGTGGCCAGTCAGGCTGACGTTGTGGACTACAAGATCACCCCTATCTACAAACTGAGGGATCCCGGCGACGTAAAGCGTGCGCTGCTTAAAGCAGCCTTCCACATTCTTCAGGCGAAGCTTCTGGGCGGAATGCAAGCGCAATGGATCAATGAAGATCGGGTGGGGTCTGCAAGCACGGTTGATCTGCAGACCGTGGTCATCAAGAGCGTGAGCAGCAACAGGTTCTGCCAGCTCAACCGCAAAGAAAAAAATGGACAAATTCGCGTGGGGAAGAAAATTATTGCGGACTACACCATAACATGCGACGGGAGCGCAAAGTACACCGGAAAGTACCTCCAGGATCGTTTCAACAACCAGGACACGAGCGACTCGTTCCTCCCGTTTGTCTTCTCCCTCGTGCCGAGCGAGAGAAGGGGGGAATTCACCTTGCAGGCGTGGGCGCTGAACGACCGCAGCACGTACGCTGACGGAACTACGCTCCCCAACCAGGAATTTGCCATACCCCACAAGTGCGGGATGGCGGACTCGTCGAGCGAAATCGTCTGCTCGCCCTCCGCGGACTCGTCGGGCAACCTTGTCGTCGAGGACATAACTGTCAAAATTCCTCGCCCGATCACAGAAGCCACGGTGTTTCAAATCGAAAGCAAGGGAGCGGGGTTGTACAAGCTCACTGCAGTCCAGGACTCTGCCTTCGGCGTCAGGAACCCGGGCCACCTGTGCGGAACAAACAGCGCCGACTCGAGCATTGGATGCCCAGCTTTCGTAAACGTGTCCACCAAGGAGGAGGCGGCCGGCTTCAACGCGCAATTTGTTGTCGAGCTGCTAGGGCCCGGCCGAAAATTCGGTCGTGACCAAAACACGAAACTTTACTTGGGCGATGTCATCAGCTGCTGCTGCTGCTGCTGCTCCGCTGCTGCTGATTGTGGCTACGATTTCTCCGATCACCCCGCCCGCCCGCTCCGCCCCGCCCGCCCGCCTCTCCCCGCTTGCCCGCCCGCCCGCCCGCCCGCCCGCCCGACCGACCGCCCGACCGACCGACCGACCACACCCATTCCCATCACCATCTCACATACCTTCATATAGGCGCTCGAGACCTCCTCTCGCTGCCTACTCGCTGCCTCGAGGGAGGAGGGGAAGACGTCGGGTTGAGCTGGACTCGCCTGCACGGAGGCCCCTCCCCGAAAGGCAAGTCTTAGCCACATGAAATCCGAGACCCCTCCCCACCACCCCAATCCCCCCACCCCCTTGCTCCCCTCCCCCCCTCGGGAGGGCCGAACTGAGGCGCCCGAGGGGACCCCGCAATTCCCTTCCCCCCTCGGAGGGGGCCGGACGAGGCGTACCCCGAGGGCCCCACTCTTTCCTTCGCATAGCGGCCACTCTTCGGATCGCTGGTCGTGTCGAGCGACCCGGGGGATGCCCCGCGCGCCTGACCCAGGCGCGAGAAACGAATCTGCGAGGCGTGGCCGCTTATGCGGCCCGATGGGGAGGAACGGGGCGAGCCCCCTCCAACCCACCCGCGCTAGGTCCTGGGTGACGTAGGGGAAACCCGGCGAGCCTCGGGAACTAGCCGGGGCAGTCGGAGAAGGGGCAACTCCGTGCACTGACGGTCGGCCGCCAGAAAACACGCCTGCGTGGATCGCGTCACACCAATCCTCGATCTGCGAGGCGTGGCCGCTCATGCGGCCCGATGGGGAGGAGCGGGGCGAGCCCCCTCCAACCCACCCGCGCTAGGTCTCGGGGGACGCAGGGGTCACTCCCGCGCGACCTCGGGAACTAGCCGGGGCAGTCGGAGAAGGGGCAACTCCGTGCACTGACGGTCGGCCGTCAGAAAACACGCCTCCGTGGCTCGGGTTACACCAATCCTCGCTACCCAACGCGGCCAAAGGATATCCACCTCGAGAACCTCGAGAACCTACCCAACGCGGCCAAAGGATATCCTCCTCGAGAACCTCGAGATGGGCCACGAAAAAAGAAAGAAGCGTAAAAGAGGGATGGAGGACGGCACGCCGCCACCACGCAGGAATTTCCTGCGTTTTTGAAATTCTTTCGACGACGCCTTCTGTGACGGTGCGACACGTTTGTGTGGGTCGAGGCGGATGCAGCAGCCGTGGAATGCGCCGGCCCAGACTGCCCGTCTGCAGTCCGCAACGAGGGCGCCGGCGACTCCGGCGACGGCGCCGGCGACTCCGGCGACGGCGCCGGCGACTCCGGCGACGGCGCTGGCGACTCCGGCGACGGCGCTGGCGACTCTGTCGGCGAATCGTCCGGCGGCCTCTCTCTCGGCCGCCTGTGGAGCTCTCTCTGCCGCCTGTGGGACTTTACCGTGTACATTGGCGCGGTCGGGACCGGCACCAGCGAGGTCGATAGCGTGGTCGGGACCGGCTGCCTCTCGGTGCTCGCGTGGCTTGCGGTGGTATACGGCTCCGAGAAGAGCCTGGAGCTCGGCGTGCCGCACCCGGCGCTCGCGGAGCGCATCATCGGCGGCCCCGAGACGGGCTTGGCTCGAGACGGCCTGCTCCTCCCGCTCTTCGCCTGCCGCGTCGTCCTCGTCTGGTGCGTTGCCATCCCGCGAGCAGTCGGTCGGAACTCGCGAGGAATGAGCAATGATCCGCCAGGTGCGACGCCTTCCTCCTCGGCTCTCTGCTGCTGGTGGCCGTCGACGTGGCGACCGTCGGGATAGCGATCCTCCTCTCGTGCGGGCCGTCCCTTGCCCTCTACCGCCACGCCAGGTACTGCCACACACACGCGCGCGCGCACACACGCACGCACGCACGCACGCACGCACGCACACAACCCCACACCGCTCACTGACGCGCACCGGGCCTTGCACCGTTACTGCCGTGCCCAGGTACCGCCACCTCGCCATGGGGCACGTCCAGTACCGCCACTTCGTCATCGGGCATGACCGGCTCCTCTTCCCTCGCGCTGATGCTCGGCGCGAGCTCGCGCGTCGGCCTCGACGCCGCCGCCCGCCTCGCCGCCTCCTTCCGGGCGGCGTCCCGCGGCGGCATCTGGGCGGCAGGCAGCTTCCTTGTGCCGCGCTGCGCCGTCGCCATGCTCGGCCTCCGCATCTGCGAGGGGCTCGCGAGCCGCCTCCGGCGCGGCGGCAGGCTGCTCGCGCCGCAGCTGCTGCTGCAGGGCGCCGCCGCCTACGCCGCTCACCGCTGGTCGAACGGCTTGCCCCTCTGGTCTGACTGGCCTCGCTGGTCTGACTGGCCTCTGTGGCGCTCCGACGCCGGCGGCCCGCTCGCCGACGCCACTGCTCCGCCGGCGCTGGATGGCCCCGAGGCGGAGGCGCGCGCGGGCTTGGACGGGATGGTGATGCAGCTCGCGCTCTTCCTGCACGTCTCGACCACCTCCAGCGAGGAGCGGGCAAGCGAGCTCTTCTCTCCGGGCGCGTCGGCCGTCCTCGCGGGCAGCTCGGTCTGCCGCTTCGTCGCCTGCCTGCTCTCGACCAGACACGTCCCACCCGACTTGCTCGTGACACGCCCCCAGGTCTGCCGTATCGTCGTCTGCCTGATCTCGACCAGCCGGGCGGGCGCGGCCGAGGCACGCGACTTTGCGCTCGTCAGCATGGTCTTCTCGCTCATCGCGCTCACCGCGGCGGCTCGACTTGCAAAGGATGCGGTGGCGGCGAAGGTGTGGGACCGGCCGGTCAGCGCAGCCCTTTCGGCGGTACCGTTCGCGCTCGGGCTGCTGCCGATCGCGCCGAGGCTCACCAGCGGCGGCGTGCTGGCGGTGGCGTCGCACGTGCCCTCCCTCCTCTGCCTCGCGGCGGCGGCGCTGCTCTGCCTTGACTTTGGCGCTTGCCTCTGCACGGGCAAGATCGAGGGCCTGGCATCGGCCTCTGACTCGGGCGTCATCCGCGACCGCGAACGGCGGCGCATCAAGACACGTCTGACGGCTCACAAAGAGAGCTGTGTGCAGGCGTGATCCACGACATCCACGACACCGCGCGCGCGCTCGAGGATACGGCGCTGCGCCGCCGCAGCCGGCGGAACGAGCTCTACTTCGGCGTGTGCTTGCCACCGCAAGGGGGGCATGTACGCCCGGCTCTCTTGTTTACGACGCAAGTCGCTGGTAGGCGTTTGCTGCCACCACAGCAGGGACATCTCGCTCGTTCTGCTCTTTGTGGCGGGCGCGTGGATGGCGCCGTACCCGTCCGCTTGCCTCGTCGCGCTCAAGCTCAGCCTCCTCGTCGTCTACTGGTGCGGCACCGAGGAGAAGCACGCAAAGTACTTGCTCCTCGGGTGGGCGGTCGCCACCGTCTTCCACCTCCTCCCCCTCCTCGACTGGCTCGGCGTCTCCAACCCGACGGAGTGGGCGGCGGCCGCGCTGCTCCCGCCCACGTTCGCCGTGACGTACAGCGCCGTCCTCAACATGCGTCTTGCGGCGCTGACCGCCTTTTGGGCCCGCGAGCTGCGCGCGGGTGCGAGCCGTGTCCGGAGCTCACCGGCGCCATGGACAGCAGCGGCGACGTGTACTGGTGGGTGCGGCCCGCCTTCTTTCGCACGCCGCCCCCGGCGGTGCTCACGCAGTTCCGCGCCGAGTGGGCCGGCTGCGCGGCCAAGGTGGGCGTGGCCGTGGTGTGCTTGGGCCTCGCGATGCGCGCGAGCCCACTGCTGCTGCAGACCGCGCTGCTGACGGCGTGGAACCAGACAAACGTCGACCTCTTCCTCGCCACGCTGACGGGCCTCGCGTGGGGCGGCCGTCTGGATGCCGGCCTCCGAGCTCCTCGTGACCATCCCAAGCGACCTGGCCGCTGGGCAGCGGATGCACATCTTTGTCGCTGGTGTGGACGCGACGCTCACCGTCCTCGTCCCGCCCGACTTGCCGCCGGCGCGCAGGATCCGCGTCGCAATGCCGCAGGACTTGCACGCCGCCGCAATGGAGGGTCGCAATGCCGCCTTCGCCGCCGCCGCCACTACGATCCGCTCCGCCGCCTCCCCCGCTGTCGCCTCCAATGCCGCCGCCGCCACCGCTGCCGCCGCCGCCGCCGCCGCCCTCTCCTCCTCACCAGCCGCCCTCTCCTCCTCACCAGCCACCGCGGCAGAGTGGGTGGACACGCAGAGTGACGCCGCCTCCCGCTCGCCTCGCGCCTCGCCTCGGCCGCCCCCTGCGGTGGCTGCGTTGGACGCAAGGATTGCTGCGGCGAGAGAGGCCGTGGACGCACGCCACGCCTGTGACGTCAGCGTCCCCTCCTCTGGCTCAGCCGTCTGAGCCGGCCTCTTCATCCTCGTCAACGAGGAGAAGGCGGCGGCGGCGAGTCGACTCGGCCGTCTTTGCCTCTGGGTCGTCGACTCGGCTGAGCGGCGGGGGGCCGTCTGAGGCCGCAACGCCGCGGGCAAGCGGTGTTCGTCGCACCCGACCAACCGAGTGACATGACTCACAACATGACATGAACATGAACATGAGAGAGGGAGGGGAGGGTGAGCATGTCTCTCGAAGAGTCGGAGTACTGCCTCTACTGTACGTTAGAATTTCTATTCGTTTGTATGTTACGAGGTGAAGAACACGGTCAGGCTCGGGGACTGGACACCGGCGCGGTATGGGCTAGCCATGGGTGGCGGGCGACAGCAGGAAGGTGGATGTGCCCCTAAAGGGTGTGGATGCTGGGTTGAACAATATCGGAGGACGCGGCCCACTTCGCCACAGACGGTCCCGCGCCTCGCCGCTATGACGGGGACACACCCCGCACCGTCCGCTGTGTCCCCGTCTTTGTCCGGAGTGAAAAGTCCAACGCGCTCGTCGGTGGCGGCTTCCCTCAACCTGCGCCGCGCTCGGCGAACCTCGACAGCGCTTTCGGTGGCATGCAGCTCTTTGCGACAGAAGCCTGGAGAGCAGCTCCTCTGCTGTTCACACGCTCTGCACAGCTGACACAGCCTACTGTGCGGCTGCCACGTACAGCTGTGACAGCGATGGGCTCGCCCTCACTGGCCCTCAGTCACTTGTGCTGCGGCTTGTGTGAGCGACACTGCTCGGCGACTGCCGGCACACTGTGAGACCATGGGTGTGAGGTAAAACCACGCTACCAGCGCTTGGTCACATCAGCCCTGAGGTCATATCCTTCTCCTCTGTTGATGGTAACACTTGTCTACTCGCTGGATGGAGCCGAGCAGGAGGGCTTGGCGCACAACCCCTGTTCAACTCACCCTCCACACCCCGTACCCCAGTCACTGCGAAGGTCGATCTCATGTCTTGAGCCGTTCACTCTCAGAGGTGATTCCGCGCGACTAAACTCTAGTCCACATTGTAGTGGCTAGTGCACACATAATCCACACACACGCACACTCCCACGGCGCCACACATAGACTCGCACTAGGAGCCCGGGCGGCGCCACGGTGGGGGGAGGGAGCGACAGACAGGGAGCGCTGGTGCCTGCCTTCAGACGACCAAGCTGGCTAGGGTGTCCGGCTCCTCGTAGGAGCAGCCGGAGGGCAGCCGAGGTGGCGGAAGAACGTCGTCGCCCATCGACGGCTGCGCCTTTGCGGTGGTGCGGCGTGCGGGACGGGAGAGGGCGACGCGCACGCTAGAGTCGACCGTCTGATGGGTCGCGCCGAGCGCCTTTGCGAGGAGGGCGAGCGACACCTGGCGATGCGGGCCGGTGTGGCAGCCGACGGCGAGGTCGTTGTACAGCCCATCGGCAATCAGGTCGCGCGGCGTCACTTCAAAAAAGCGCCCAAAGATGCAGCCGCCGCGCACGGCGTCGTTCTCGTGCGCCAAGTACCGCATCCAGCGCGCGGGCATCAAGGTGGTCAAGCTCAAGCCTCAACGGCGGGATGTCCGTCGCGGCGCGCGAGGGGGTGCTCAACTCCTTCAAGGACGACTTTGGCACGAGGGTGATCCTCATCTCCCTCAAGGCGGGCGGCGTCGCCCTCAACCTGACCGTCGCCTCCCACATCTACCTCATGGACCCGTGGTGGAACCCGGCCGCCGAGTACCAAGCCATCGACCGCGCCCACCGGCTCGGCCAACACAAGCCCATCCGCGCGGTGCGCCATATCGCCACTGCCAACCCCCCGCGGCCACCGCAGCTGCCCCCCACCCACCCCACCCACCCTCTCCACCCACCCACCACCGCCCACCAGCCACCCCCCAAAGCCCCCGCGCCACCGTGCGCCCAGCAGCTCCGTTCTGTCCACCAGCGCCACCCGCGCCCTCGCTTTGTAGGTTCGGTTTGTCGTGCGCAACACCGTGGAGGAGCGCATCCTTCGCCTGCAGGACAAGAAGCGGCTCGTCTTCGAGGGCACCGTCGGCGGAGACATCGGCTCGCTCTCGCAGCTCTCGGAGGATGACTTGCGCTTCCTGTTCCAAAACTGACGCCGGCCGGCTCGAGACGTGCGACGTCGGCCGCGGTGACGGATTCGGGGGTGGGGATTAGCGCATGCTGGGCTCGAGCCTTGTGCACGCTGTGCAAGCTGGGCTTGCGCAAAAGTACACTCTGGCGAGTTAGAGAGATTTGGAGTACGTGGGGGGAGCGGAGCGCTGGCACAGAGAGTCTACTGAGTAATTGTAACTGACGAGTTTGAGTTTGAGCAGCACTGTGGAGTCAGGATCGGGACACTGGGCGCCGCGACGGCCTCCGCGCTCTCCCCGCTCGGCTGCCGTGTCCGCGGGCGTCCCGCGTCCGCCGCGAGGCGGAACCCGGTCCCGGAAGGAGCGCTGCACGAGGACTCGAGACCGAGTCGACGTGGCGCCGGAGGACCCGAAGATCGGATCCCGCACACGAATCTCGAATGATTCACGTGTGTGACAGTGTGTGTGGCAGGGGTTTTCGAAAAACCCCCCCCCCCCCCCCCCCCCCAAAACCCGATCCATGATACGGATCCGATTCATTACGACGACGACGCGCGAACGATCAGGTCCCAGCGGGAGAACGCGGGAGAGGGCACGCACGCGCCCTAGCAGAATGACTGGGCGGGTCGTGACGCTGTTCGCACTGCTGCTGCAAATCCTATTCTTGCAAGTCGTCTGGGGGCAGTGCGCAAGCGGCAACAAGGACCCGCATCTTAACTTTGCCCATGGGGGCACGGCTGATTTCCGTGTGTGTGTGTGTGTGTGTGTGTGTGTGTGTGTGTGTGTGTGTGTGTGTGTGTGTGTGTGTGTGTGTGTGTGTGTGTGTGTGTGTGTGTGTGTGTGTGTGTGTGTGTGTGTGTCACGTCACTGCATCCTCTGCCGGTTCCTCCCGTCGCCTCTTCTTTGTTCGAATGTTTTTTAATCCATCCTTCACGAAGCCATCCCCTCCGCTGCGTCGTCCCAGTTTATATCCTCATCCTCTGTGCGCGTTTTCGTTCCCTCCCCCTCTCCATCGTTGTCGCCTCCGTCGACTGTGGCGCTGCCTCTTCCCTCGCCTCCGTCCTCCTCGTCTCGCCTGCCGTCGTCCCGTGTCTCCTCGTCCTCGCCATCGTCTTGGCCGTTGTCTACCTGTTCATCGTGTCCCCTGCCGCTTCTGGCATCGCCGTTGGCTTCCTCTCTCCCCCTTTCCTCCCTGCCCCTCTCGCTGTCTGGTGCTAATGGACCCCCTTCCTCTTCCCTCGCCACCGCGTCACCGTCACCATCCCCGTCGCTAAGCGCCCAAAAGCCACAGCGCACAGGCCACAGGGTATCTTACGAATACTTGATTTTTCACGCCGTCTAACAATCGTGTTCAAGCGGCCCTCCTGTGAGCTGGTACACCAAGAATGGCTTACCACTGCCAGGGGCCACACTGTGGCAAGCTGTGATGAGCGTGGTTTGGCTTGTGCAGCCCATACGGACGTGGTATATACACATATATGCGGCCACGTGTCGGCCGGTTCGGGGCACGAATTCCGGATTTTTCCACGGCCTAACAATCGTTGCTGTAGTGGCGCCAATGGCCGCCTCCCGTCGCGCCATTGGCACCCTAGCTAGCAGTAGCACCGGAGGCAACACCACCAAGCCCACAAGTCACAAGAGTGACGGAGATGCTTGCCACGAGCACCGTGACGCCCGACCCTGTGAGCACCGTGGGCGTATACGGCTGCATACGGTGAGATGATGCACAGCATGGCCAGACGAGGGATGCAAGGCTCGCCAGCTGTATGTTAGTGAAGTATATGGATGTGATCAACATGTGTGCGTCACAGGTACGCGCAGCAGCGCATGTAGCCGCTGATATCGAAGACAGCGCAAACAGGTCTTTTTGCGCCACGCACCCGATGGCCGTGCAGGTCCAACTGCGTGCACAGGAATGCTATCAGCGCGTCTCCGCCATAACTGGACATGGCAATGAAGCAGCTGAGACGTGACAACACCGGTGCTGGGCCAAGGAGGTGCCGCTCACCGCCGATTGTTAGGACTGTCGTCGAAGGCGAGCGGCGGTCGCCGGGCAGCAGCTCGTGGCGATCGTCGATCCGCGAGCTGCCAAGCTTGTCACAGGCCGGCACTGGATCGAGGACGATGGCGCCGCGCGGCTGGAGGCAACGGAGAAAGGCATTGTGGAGCGGCGAGGCGATTGTTAGGAATTTCGAGGCGCGGAAAAATCCGACAGCCGGGAAAAAATCAAGTATTCGTGAGATATGTTTCGCAACTTTATATAAAACTTTAATACGGCCTAGCTTGTACACGTGTTTATGATGTGTGTATGCATATGCACCGTGGGTCGAGGGGAGCCTCCTCTCTCTCTCTCACTTTGCGCCGCCGCCCGCAGCCGCCCTCTGCTTTTGCCTCTCCTTGGCCGCGTCGATCAGCGGGACGAGCTGCTGCTTCTCTGCGAGCACCTTGAGCAGGTTGATGAGGAAGGGCAGGTAGTTGTGCTTGCGCCGCACGTTCTCCGCCTTCCACCGCGCCAGCTTCTGCTCCTCCACCGCGAGCTGCTGCCGCCGCTCGGCGAGCGCGGCGTCTCCCTCGGCCAGGCTAGCGATCTGCTTGCGCAGCTCGTCCGCGCGGCTGGCGGTGATCGCCATCAGGTTGAACCGGATCTCGCTCTGCGAGTACCGCTCGATGCGCGCCTGCGGCAAAGGCACCGGGCGAGGCTCGAGATGGCCGAGGTGCTGCCGACGTGCAGCCGACGTGCAGCCGAGGTGCGGCCGAGGTGCAGCCGACGTGCAGCCGAGGTGCGGCCGAGGTGCGGCCGAGGTGCAGCCGACGTGCAGCCGAGGTGCGGCCGAGGTGCGGCCGAGGTGCGGCCGAGGTGCAGCCGAGGTGCAGCCGAGGTGCAGCCGAGGGTCAGCCGAGGGTCAGCCGAGGTGCGGCCGAGGTGCAGCCGAGGTGCAGCCGAGGTGCCGCCGAGGTGCGGCCGAGGTGCAGCCGAGGTGCAGCCGAGGTGCAGCCGAGGGTCAGCCGAGGTGCCTCCGAGGGTCAGCCGAGGTGCAGCCGAGGGTCAGCCGAGGTGCGGCCGAGGTGCAGCCGAGGTGCAGCCGAGGTGCAGCCGAGGTGCGGCCGAGGTATAGGCCGCGGCAGTGCCTGGATGGCCGGCGCCACTGCCTCGAGCCAGTCTGCTCCCTGCGGCAGCTCGCCGAGCAGCACCTATTTTATTCGTCGGGTTTGGGTACCGGGTTGGGTAGGGTACTACGATAGCTCGCGGAGCAGCACCGGCCCCGGCTTTAGCCCGTCAAGCTGTGGGAGGGAGGGGGGGGGGGGGGGCACGGGTGGTGGCCGCGGCAGTGCAAGTGTCGCGGACACAGCCACGGGCGCATGTCTCGGAAGGGTCTTGGAAGGGTGTCGGAAGGGTGTCGGAAGGGTGTGTCAGAAGGGTGTCGGAAGGGTCTTGGAAGGGTGTCGGAAGGGTGTCGGAAGGGTGTGTCAATAGGTCTCGGAAGGGTGTCGGAAGGGTGTGTCAGAAGGGTGTCGGAAGGGTGTCGGAAGGGTGTGTCAATAGGTCTCGGAAGGGTGTCGGAAGGGTGTGTCAGAAGGGTCTCGGAAGGGTGTCGGAAGGGTGTGTCAGAAGGGTGTCGGAAGGGTGTCGGAAGGGTGTGTCAATAGGTCTCGGAAGGGTGTCGGAAGGGTGTGTCAGAAGGGTCTCGGAAGGGTGTCGGAAGGGTGTGTCAGAAGGGTGTCGGAAGGGTGTCGGAAGGGTGTGTCAATAGGTCTCGGAAGGGTGTCGGAAGGGTACCTCGTAGAGCTTGCCTGCGACCGGCACCTGCGGGGAAGGCTCCGAGAAGGTTCCGGCGAGGCGCCGCGCTCTCGCGGCGCCGGCGGCGCGCGCGCGGACGGCGCGCGCGCGGAGGCGACGCGGGCGGTGGAGTGGCGGAGGTCGACATCTCGGCTACATCTCGGCGAATCTCGGCTCTGCGAGACGTAGGCGATGAAGTGGTAGAGGTCGTCGTCCTTGGTCGCCACGCGCTTGTTGTCCGACATGAAGGGGTCGGGGGGCGCGAACGAGTTGTGCGCCTGACGCCGCCGGAGAGGTAAGGTGAGGTAAGGTAAACGTCTCCACACACACAAAGTGGTGGGGCAAGGGGGGGCGACCCTCGCATCTCCACGCCCGGGACACGGGCAGGAGCCCCACGGCATTCAAAGTGCAAGCACCGGCCCGGTGCGGCGTGGGAGGAGAGGTGCCGCCGCGAGCCGTGCGGCGGCGGCGCGCAGTGAGAGTTCAACCCCTCACACGCGCTCTTCACATCGGGGCTCTCGCCGCAGACTGTGAGAGTGAGAGAGCGGCGTGAAGGCTCACGGGGCCGACTGCAGTGTGTGGCGGCGAGGCGCAGTCTGAGTTGGAGTCTGAGTCTGAGTTGGAGTCTGAGTTGGAGGTGCCGTGCGGACGAGGTCCGAGTTGGAGATGGCGAGGCCTACACGTCGGAGGAGCTCGGGCGATCTCGGGCAATCTCGGGTGATCTCGGGCAATCTCGGGTGATCTCGGGCAATCTCGGGTGATCTCGGGCAATCTCGGGTGATCTCGGGCAATCTCGGGTGATCTCGGGCAATCTCGTGTGAGGAGTGGAGCTGGAGACGGCGGAGCCCTTGGTCTCCGAGTCGAACTCCTTGGTGAAGCCCTTGGCGGCAGCGGGGAGCGGTGGTGAGGGAGGTGCTGGCCAAGGGTGCGGTCGTGACGGAGGCGGCAGGGGAGGAGAGAGAGGCGGCAGGCGACGAGAGAGGCGGCGGGGAGGAGAGAGGCAGCGGGGAGGAGAAGGCGCGGTGGTGGGGGCGTCCGCCTTGAAGTTGGAGAGCTCCTCACCCAGCTCGACCTACGGGAGGCCAGCTTGGCTCGTGGAGCGACCATGCGGTAGAGACGACCGCACCAGCCAGTGCCGGCGTCCGGTGACGGTGGGAGCGAGGCTGGCGGCAGCAGAGGCGGCGGCAGCGGCGGCGGCGAGGGTGGAGAGAGCACCTTCTCCGAGTTGAGCAGCACTGAGAGGATGGCCTGGGTGGCGCAGGCGTTCGTGATGACCTGCTTGGCGAAGAAGAGATGGTCCTCGTATCCAGACGCCTGCCGAGGGCCAGCGTGCACAGGCCGCTGGGAGCGGTGCCGCCAGCGGACGCCGCGGCGCCGGTGCAAGGCTGCGACTGTGTGGGGCGAGCGCTCACGGTCGGTCGATCGTCCTGCTGCGCGAGGTCCTGCTGCCACTTGAAGAGGAAGATGAGCCCGTGCACCTCGCCAAGCGCCTGCATCGAGCCGCTGTCGAGGGAGTAGACCTCCTCAAACTGGACGCCTTTGACGCCCATCTGCTCGACGAGCTCGGTGAAGACGCCGGGGTCGGACTCGATGGTGCACCAGTCGGTCATATCGGTGATGAGCAGCTGTCCAGGCGCCGCCTGCTCGCAAATTGGAAAAGAAGAAATTTTAGTGCGAGCGCGGCAGCTCAAGCGCTTGTCCTCGTCCCATCCCTCGTTTCGCGTGTCTGTTTTCTTTCTTTCTTTCTTTTCAAGCACCACGCATATACATACCACGCGCAAAAAAGTCCTTACAACGCTCGTGCGTGTCGTCATCATCTGTCTTGCGTCCACCCATACCGCGTTGGTGTCCAGTCCGAGCCTGACTGTTCTTCACCTTCCTACATACATACATAACCTGTGCGTCAGTCCTTACCGCCGCCCCCACCGCCACCCTCCCTCGCAGCCATCCTCTCTAGTCTCTCTGATCCTCACTCAGTGCGACAGTGCCACCGTCGCCGTCGCCGCCACCGCCGCCGCCCTCACCGCCACCACCGCCATCGCCACCGCCACCGCCACCGCAGCCACCGCCACCGCCACCACCGACCTCTCCGCCACCGCCCTCACCGCGACCGCCCTCACCGTCGCGGCCCCTCCCTCACGCCTGCCGCCTAGGTCACCGCCAAGAAAAAAATCACGAAATTCGAGGCCGAGGCGACGCTCTCGCGCAAGTGAAACGAGGTGAAACGCCCGCATGTCGACGAGCGAGCAAGTACTGTGGCGCCGGGTGGCTCGGTGCGAAGAGGCAATGTGGGGTGAGCCTTCCGCGGACGGAGATCTCTCGCAGCGGGTCGACCTGCTCGAGCTAAGTCTCGGTGTGACGAGTGATGGAACACGAACGGTGGAGGAGCGGCTTGGTGCTATTGAGCACTTGATTGGGCTGACAGAGAGCCCGTACAAGCTGTGCGACCTCTTTTGTGTTGCCGCGCACGAAGTTTGCGCCGCTTGCCTTGAAGACTCGCGTGCGAGGCGCGCAGCTTGGATGGGCGACGCGCGTTTGAAGGCGCTGCTCAGCCAGCGTATCATGGAAGATGCGCCACCTTCTGCTGGCGCGGGTGAGCTCACCAGAGCGAGGCAACGGCTGGAAGCCAACACTTCTCTGGCCTGGTTCATGCGCCTAGGCACCGACCTACCGGCGGCGTACATGCAAAACGCCAATAGTCGCAGCGACCACACGCTCGGCACTGTGTTTGAGGCGCTTCTAGAGGCAGCAGCGCCAGAGCAGCGAGCTAGCGCTGTGGCGATTTACACAGACTGGGTCGAGGCACGGCTGGACGCTAACCTCGTGGTGAGCCATGTTGAGCATGAGGTCGCGGATACCGGCGAGATGCAGGAGGTGAGCTGTTGGCAGTGGTTGCCGGAAGATCAACAGGTGGAGGGCGATGGCCAAAGCCTTACCACGGTTTTGTCCGCTCGGAGCGACGTCAGCACACAGGCAGGCATCCGAGCCACACTCCTGACGCTGCATGAACTGCACGAGCATTGGGCCGTCGAGCACGATGACAACCTCAGCGGCATTCCCGAGGACGGCGACGACTCGGGTGGCACGACAATAGTGGGGGAAATGGCTCAGTCTCGGAATAAATTTTCTCGGGCTGCGGCTGAGTCGGGCAGGTGGCCGCCATTCTGTTCGGTTTTGGCCTCTTTGTGTCCCTCTCAGCTCACAGCCATCACCCTCCCGCCTCCGCTGGCACGCGATGCACCCTCCTCCGATGGTGCCGAGGGTGCCTCGGCGCAGTCCTGACGGCTGCCGCCACCTCCGCCCTCAGGAAAGGGGCACGACCGCTGCACGACCGCTGCACGATGCCGCTGACCGCGAAAGCGGAGAGGCGCAAGCGACGCAAGGCCTCCGAGGTGGCCGCTGCCTCCGTCGAGCCCACGGTCGCCACCGAGGCGCCGGAGCCGCCCGCCGAGCCCCACAACGAGTCGGAAATGGAGGTCGAGCCGGCAGCGCCCGATCAGACGGCGAACCGCCTCCTGCTCATGACGGCAGAGCACGAGGCGGCGGTGGCGCGGCGGTTGCTCCAGCAGGGCGGTCGCTGTTGGCTGCATCAGCTTATCGATGACGACTCCGAAGTCTTCGAGAGCGAGGCGAAGGAGGAGATGGTGATCGTCGCGCGGGAGGTGGACGACTACTGCTTGATGGTCGGCGACACGCGGCCCGAGGGCATCTTCGGCTCCACGCTCGCGGCCGAAGCCGTGGTGGCGGCCCGCGATTTCGAGGATTGTGTGAGAGATGGGACGATTGTCGGCCGAGGAAGATTAGGCGACTGGGTAGTTCCCGATCTCTCCGAGGAGTACGACGACCTGACGGAGGCAGAAGAGGCCGAGGCGAGGGGGCTGGCGGCTAGAGCCAGCTATAGGCGCGCGATCCACCAGCTCAAGGCGGCCTTCCCGGAGCTGCCGACGCCCGATCCCGTGGTGCGGCGGTGCGTCTGCAGCCCAGGCGCCCCACGATGGCCCTGGGCGCTTGACATCAATTGCGTCGACTGGTCCTACTGCCGCGGCCCGGACGAGTGCCGACCGTTCAGCGAGGTCAAGTTTCTTTGGCGCAGGTCGTGGGGCATGGGCTCTATCTCCGCGGAGCTCGGAAGCGCGTACCTTTACCGCGAAGCTCGGCAGCGCGTCCACGACCGCTGGTGCGCCGCCGGGCCCAGGCTCCCGCGCGGGCAGAAAAAATCCGTGGGTTGACGGGCATATCTCGGGCCCACTTTAGAGTTAGCGCGTGATCTTGGGTGTTTATGATAGCCCACAAGGGTCTTCTGGAGCATGGTAGCGGTGGTTTTGCGCGAGGCGTTCATTTAAAAATCACCATTTCCCCCACTAACGACAAGCCGCTGGCGGCCCGAGGGCATGGGCATTGGCGACTTGCAGGAGGAGGAGCAGTTGCGCCAGGCCATGGTAGCCTCACTCAATGAAGGCATCGGGTCACAGCTACCTCAGGAAATGGAGGTTGCTTCCTCGGCGCAGCGGGAAGGGCAGGAAGTCGAGTTGTACACCAATGCACCCGACGGACGGCGCCCGAGACGGCGCCGCGGCCGGCTCGGGAGAGAGAGGAAAAGAGCCGTGCGCCGTCTCACAGAGAATTGTATTTATTATTTTGGATCTCTTTCCATGGAAGAATGTGCTGGGCGCGCGGTTGTGAGTGAGTGAGTGTGAGTGAGTGAGTAAGTGAATGACCGGTCGCGGTCGTGTGTGTATCTGCTCGTTGTCGAGTATACAAAAGAATTTAAACAAAAGAAACTTTGGCACGCCCCCTGGACCCCTGTCCTGCCCTGCTGCGCCGTCTAAATGAATAAATACGTCCCCACCTCTGCAGGATCGCGCTGACAATTCCGCTGTTCGGCTTCAAAAATTCCTTTTTGCAATCGTTCACGTAAACGGCGACTCACTGCAACCTCTCCTTAGTGACGGCGTGTCGATAGATCTATGATCCAACCCGCCTTGGAGACGGCAGCCACCACCACCAGCATCCCATGTCCGGCGCCGTATCCCTTTCGGCGTCGACGCGAGCTTGGCGCGACCGAGCTCGTGGTATCGTATTGCACGGCGCCCCTCGCCTGGCTGAAGGGCGCGGTGGACGACCTGACGTGCCTCGGGGCCAGCGTCTCCAGAGTCCACGTGGTGTGCAAATGCGGGCGACGGCCGAATGCATCCGAAGTTCCGAGTGGAGCCACAGTCAGATCGGCAAGGAACGTGGGCCGCAACGACCACACCTTCGCCGACTTTATCGCGACCCGCTACGACACGCTCCCTGCGTCCATCTTCTTTCTCAAGGACACCTCGGCGGGAGCCGCCTCCGGCCCTCGCAGCGGGAAAAATACGCCCTTGCCCATCCATCTTGTTGGGTCTGAGCTGCAGGCGTCGAAGGATGGTTTTGCATGTGGCAGTGAGCCGCCCACTAACCTTGTGCCGCGCGAGCGCGCGCAGTCACTATGGCACGCGGCGCACGAGGCGGACGAGTTTCGCTTGGTAGACTACCACCGAGAGCACGAGCAGAGCCGTCTCGCCGCGCAGAGCGCCCCCTTCATCTCGCCGTCACGCCCACTGCGGCGGTTTGTGGAGACCACCTTCTCCCGCGCCGCGGCGAGCCACTTGGACTCCGCGCTCCATCCACTGCGTCTCGTGTGCTACGGGGGCACCTTCGCCACAACCGCAACGAGCGTGCACCGTCAGTCGCGCAGAGACTGGCGCGCCCTGCGCAATGCCCTCACGCGAGGCGACAACATCGAGGAGGGGCACTACACGGAGCGGCTGTGGGCGGCGCTGCTGACGGCGCCCGCCTCAGCGGAAGACGCCGCCTCTGCTTTGCTCGGTGGCGCTGGAAGGGGAGGGCGCGACTTCCGCTTCGATCGCACGAAGCCAATCCGGTTCCTTTCTGGCGTGGCCTTGAGAGACTGTCTCCCTGGTCTTATCTGGCAGCACAACCCGGCGGAGGATTCTGAAAGGGCATCCGTGCCCATCGCCGCTGCTGTCGTCGGCGCTGCCCTCGGCGCTCTCGCGTTCGTCGCGATCAAAGCGCGGCGACGCATCTCGACGGGCGCGCCGGTTGCGCCAACGGCATGCTCCATTACGTCGTGGGGGGCAGCTCATTAGGGACGGCACACACCCATGGTTCCTAGCTGGTGTCTGTGAATGGCTTGCGTCCAGTGTTGCGCCGATTTGTTGTTTGCTTTTTGGCGATGGCGCCGAGCGGGCGCCGAGTTGTTCTATCTAGCTAGATTGCTGAGTCGTTGTTGGGTTCGCCGTCGTCTCCCTTTTGGTGGAGTGTGATTCGCCAAATATGCTCACTACAGTCTACACACCACGGGAGCCGCCTAAGCGACTACCTGCGGTTAGGTTAGGTAGGAAGGTGAAGAACAGCCAGGCTCGGACTGGACACCAACGCGGTATGGGTGGACGCTGGACAGATGATGACGGCACGCACCGAGCGACGGCCGAGGACCGAGCGACACACAGACACGAACAGGCTCACACCTGCGAGGGCCCAAAAAGAAGAAAACTCGCTCAACCTGGGCCGTCCTAGAGCTCTAGAATTTTACAACAAAACTCCCTCGCACGACACTGGGCACGGGACTGGCTCGCACTGGCACTAACACAGGTACCGGTACACCACGGGAGCCGCCTAAGCGACTCCCGCGAGGGCGGCGAGGCACTTAGCAAGCTCCGTGCACCCGTCCGCCTCGCCACAGGCAAGCTCATTCACAACCTGCTCTGCGATTGTCGTGTGAAGAACGACTGAGATGCGCTGCTTCTGCAGCCCCAGCCAATTCTTAGTGGTCCAAGTCACCTCATCGAGGTATTGGGCCCGCGTCAGCTTGTTCTGTAGCACGTCCGCCGCCTTCCGGAGGATCTCACGGACACCCTTCCCGAACCCGCCGAACGAGTCGAACAGCAGCAGCTGCACGTCAACGTCCTTGTCCTCCCTGACGTAGCGATAGTCCCCGCTGTAGGACAGCGAGGACAGTAGGACAGCTAGAATCCACTCCTACAGTAGCTCTAGAATCCACTCCTCCCCGCTGTACACTGTAGTCGGCCCCGTGAACCTTCACAGTCTGCTGTGAGTGCCCCTGTGTGAAGAGTGCGTAAGCCAATCCTTGCAAAACTCTATTGCGCCGGCACCCCAGCGTAGAGGGCGTCGTGTAGCCCTCCTTTTGGTATAAATAAACTCTATTCCCCTCCCTCCACAAGGGTGGCACGCTGTTCAGCCCAGCCCTTGACTCCCGAGAATGTCGCCGCCGTCGGGCACCCTCGCGCTGGTCGTCGCCCTCGCGCTCATCTCAGGCTTCGCCGACGTGATCACTTGGGTTCGTTTCGAGAGCTTCGCTGGCCTGCAGACGGGTAACATGATCTTCATTGGCGAGGCCATCTTCGTGCAGTCGCTGCCGGGTGCTTTCGCCACAATCTCTTACAAGCTGGCGATGATCGCCTCGCACTTTTTTGGCGTCTTCCTGTTCTGCGCCCTCGCCCATGTCACACGCTGGCCCGTTCGCGTGGGTTCCTTGCTCCTCGCTGCCCTGACGGCGGCAGCCGCGGTGCTCGACTTGCTGTTTGAGAGCAGGTGGGCCGCGTGCCCCGTGTCTGCCTCGCTTGGCGCGATGAACTTTGTGAGTTCGCCCAATACTCTGCTCGAGGGCAAGGTCTTCATGATGACCACGCTAACGACCGGTAACCTCCAAAAGTGCGCCAAGATGCTCTTCTACGCTGTCAGCGACCACGGACTCAACGCCGAGGAGCGAGCGCAGACGCTGTACGCGGCGGCGACCATCTTAAGCACGATTTGCGGAGCGTCCCTCGCCGGCCTCGCTCTCTATGCCAGCCCATTCGGAACGGCCACCACCAGCCCGTCTTGGTGGTTGTTGTTTGTGGCGGGCGCTCAATGCGCCACGCTGCTGTACCACGACTTCCTGCTCAAGCCGAAGTCGGAGTCGTATCCACTCGAGCACGGCCGCATGTCGCCGCTCGTCGAGCCGCTCGCTGCTGATGCGGGCTCGGCGCAGGCGCAGGAAACGTGCAACACGGCGTGTTTAGGGTGTTCGGAGGGCGACGGAGAGCGGACGGCCGGCAACGCGGCGGAAGATGGGCTCTATCCTTCTCCTCTCCGCGTGACGGTCGATCGAGGGGCGGCCGATTGACTGCGATTGAGAAGATGTAGAGACTAGAGTGCGAGTTCTGACATGCCGTTTATCGTTTCTTTCCCTCGCGGGAGTCTGCTTAGGCGGCTCCCGTGGTGTACCTGTGTTCGTGCGTGCGTACCAGTCGAGTCCCGTGCCCAGTGTTGTGATTGGGTAGATAGGTCCCGTGTGCCGTTTATCGGTCTGTCTGGCTCCCAGGCAGATGGATGAGCTCATATGCTGGCTGTATTGAGGGGCCAGACCCGGACACACAACAAGGAACGCTAGGTAGGAAATGCCAGCTCCCAGCTCTGGTGGCAGTGGTGGGTGGGTGGGTGGGCCTTTCGATTCATTGGCCGGCGGGTCCGTTTCACGAGGCACCACCCTCATGTTCACAGCCTTGTTATTGAGAAGAAAATACCTCCTCTGGCGCTGTGCGCTGGTCTATGAGAGGTTGAGGTGCGAGCCCTGGAGGCCCTGGGGATGGGGGGAGACCCGCGTTCACAACGATCCACATCCACACCGTCCTTTTGGCACTCTTACCTCCCCATAGGTCGTCTCTCTCATCCGCCATTGGCCATGGTCCGCATCTCCGCGCTGCCGCCGGGGAAGTATCCCGTGGTCATGTCTCTGGTCTGCTTGGCCATTATCTCAGGAACGATCGCCGTCACCAAGGCCAACCACCAACTGGCCAGCGTCTGGGATGTGCTAAACTCGTGAGCGCCCCTGCCCCGCAGCAATGCACGTGCCGATTGCTCATTTCCCTGCCCGCGCGCGCAGGTACTTCCACTTTGATGCGTTTGCGCTGGTCTTGGGCACAATCGTTGAGGATAATGACGTGAGCCCACGCAGAGCGTGGAGAGAGAGCCACTCCGAGCCCGTAGAAGGAACTCACCAGTCCGATAAGGATCAACTGGAAAGCTGAACCCTGGGCTTAGACAGAACGGGCGTGGCAGGCTCCAGGGGAGACCACGCTCTACCCGGGGCGCTAAGGAGGGAAATCGAAGCTGTTGGGCGCCCAGCGAGAAAACTCGCGAGGACACACCGACAATCCCCCCTCCCCGAAGACCAACCCTAGGCACGTAGAGCACGGGTCATCTCGGAGAGAGAAAGGGGGGGGAAGAGGGGGGGGATATAAGGGAGCCAGATACGCGGGAGTACCCTGGGAGTGAGAGCTCTCATTCATGGTCGCGAGACCAGGGGAAGCCATAACGAGGAACGGGCACACCAAGGCACTAACTTCATCACTCATTCGCCCCGCATTAGGTAGCGACCCCAGGTTCAGAGCTAGGCTGCCCGACAGGGCAGGGAACCCCCAGCGCGCAGGCGGGGCCCACGGTAGCCTCGTGCAGTACGCGATACCGAGAGCTGGGGGGAGAGGCGCGCCACACGCCAAGGGGGAGAGAATGGAGGGGGGAGACTATGCGTGCTCGTTTTTCTTCGAAAGCAATTTTTTTTTCATTGGGCTGGGGGTTTAGCCCCTCTCCGTGTAAGTTCTGGTCTTGTAGTGGCGCATTGGGCTGGGGTTTGGGGCCCCTCTCTGTACTGAGTGCCGGCCGATATGTGAGTTCGTTCGTTCACCTGTTTGTCGCCGCCGCGCGCGCACCTTGCTAGACCTAGAGTACGAACCTCCCCATGTCCAGCTCGGCGTCCCACCTCCTGGATGGAAATCGATCGCTTCCCCACGGGCACGGCGCTCGCGAGTCGCGTCGAGAGGAGCTCGAGCTCTCTCGGCGCACTCGAACTTTAGTCTCTAGACTCACTACGGCTCTGGATCGTCTCTATACAGACAGGCTTCTGGGTCTTGTGAGGGATGATTGTGCATTTGGCTGGGGGTTTGACCCCTCTAAAGTGGGTTCTGCGTCAGCTTTTTCGGTTGACCTCTGGCGGGGCCGTCGCCGGCGCGGGACCGGTGCGAGCCTGACGTCAGCTGACCCCACCTGTGCCCTGACCCCATACGTACGGTCTGGCTGGACCTGGAGAGTGTGGAGTCGGACTGTCGCGGTGGAGTGGCGTCTGGGGGCCTCTTCACCGCACAATCAATGGAGGCTCGCACATCATTCTACAATCATGAATCAACTCCAGCGCTCACGGCGCAACTAAGAGCCACACCCTGCCAGTAGCCACCGCTCAAGGAAATGCAACGACGCACGGGACACGGAGTAAGCACGCGAGTACGGCGACGGAGCCTCAGCTGTGCCGGCCTACCCCCCCCCCCCCCCCAAACTACGCCTCGCCGCTCCAGAGAAAGGCTCGCCGCGCAGCACACCGCTGCGCAAAAGCCCCCATCACTGCGAGAGCGCGCGGCGGATATGGACCCAGACCCATGTGGGTCGCCGACGCGGCAAACGCCTCCCGCCCCTCCTCCCCGGCGGGTCGCTGTGCCTGCTCATGTGAATTGCTCAAGATGGCGTCTGTGTGCTGTGGCGTCTGCCGTAAGTGCGGCCGCCGAAGAGTTAGACATGCTCCTGCGCCGCCTGCACCGAGACCGCGGACTCCTCCGAGACCACCGAGACCGTCGCCTCGCCTCCAGAGCCGTCGCCCGCGGTGGTTGTCTTCGCAGAGCTGCGGCGGCTGATCGTAGGAACGAGCCGGCTGCCACGCTTGGCGATGCTGCCCGAGAGGCGGCTCATCCTTGCGACACTGCCCGACTGAGCGGGAGTCGCGCCGAGGTCCTTTGCCAGAAGCGCGAGCGACACCTGCGGAACGGAACGCCCTGGCTGGTGAGTCCCGCCAGTGCGCAAGGCGAGATGTGTGAGAGACAAAGCGCGCGCCGGGTGGTGGCGCCCCGGGAAGCACGAGCGTGCCAGGGTCTTGTAGAGCCCGTCGGCGATGAGCTCCTGCGGCGTGACTTCGAACATTCTGCCAAACTCGCAGCCGCCGAGGTCCGGGTCGTTCTCGTGCGCCATGACGATCTTCAGCTTGTCTTTGCGCGCCTGCTGGACCTGGTCGGCCAGCCGCGCGTCGCTGAAGCTGTCCTCGTTGAGGTAGAGCAGCATGTGGGTCGCGGTGGCCGGCCGAGCATCGGCGGTGGAGATCGTGAGACCGGCAAAGGCGGCGGCGATCTTGTTGGCCAGCTCCAGGGCGCCCGCGTTGGCCGGCGAGGCCCAGAGCATGGTCTCCTTGGCAAAGGCGAGCAACTCGCTCTCGGGCTCGCCCGGCACGCAGAGCGGGAGGGAGCTCCGGTCAAAGTAGTTGGGCGAGCAGAGGAGCACCGCCTGTGGTTCAAGGGTGCCGGGGCTGAGGTCTCGGGAGGGGCGAGAGGGCTGCGGCTGTGCCCCGCAGCGCCTCGACGATGGTCTTGAGCGAGACGCGCTGGAACTCCACAACTCGCATGTAGATGGTGTGCGTCCAGCCCTTTTCAAAGATGTCCGGCTGCAGGTCCTCGGGGCATTCGCCGCGCAGCGCCTGCAGCGTCGCGCCGCCCTTTGCAGGGTCCGCCTCTTGGACGAGGACGATCGGCTTGCTCTGCTCGAGCGACGAGCGGATCTCGCGGAGGCAGTTCTGGTGGCACGCAAGCAGGCGGGCGGTGAGCCGTGGGGAGTGTCGAGGGGCGCAGCAGACTCGGGTGCGTTGAGAGCCAGACGATCCCGAGCGCGGGACAGGGCGGCGAGAGCGCGCCTTGGAGCGGAAGTAGCCACACGAGAGGAAGAAGAGGATGACCTGCGAGTGCTGGATGTACTCCTCCAGCGACCCAATATCCTTGAGATCATCCACCTGTGCGCACACCGCGGTGCGTCAGAAGGGCGGTGTGTAGCTAGAGCAGCGCGGCTGAGCCTGTGCGCGCGTCGAGAAAGATCTTGAGGCCCGGCACCAGCAGCTGGAGCTCACTCTTGATGTTTCCGACGGCGTCTTGACCGGTCGACCTGCATGGTTAGGGGGTTGGAGTTGGATGCGGCCTGGCTTGATCATCCTCCTAGCTGCGCGACGCACCAGATGTGAGAGAGGAAGAGGTGCCACGTGAGGCCAGTCCCGATGCTCATCTCGGGGGGCTGCTTGGTCGAGACGAGGCGGATCGTGGGGACCTTGGCGACGCGGCGGGCGGCGACGACGGCGCCGATTAAGAAGAAGACGAGCGCAACAGCAACGAGCACGATCATCGTGTCCACGATGGCATTGAGCTTTCCGAAGCCCAGGACATCGGCGGGGTCGGCTCCCTGGTACCGCTCCTCGATGCCGAGGAAGATGGTGGTCCAGTTGGTGCCGAGGAAGAGGAGGAGGAGGACGAGGCTCGTGGCGACGGCTAGCACGTCGTCCTCGACCCGCTTGTACGGCCGCACGACGGCGAGCACGACGGCGTAGCACGAGCAGATCAGGGTCGCCACCACGAGGCGAAGGAATGCGTTCTTCTCCGGGATCAGCAGCACGAAGCCCGTGAGCACGAGCTTGCGCGCCAGCTCGACCGCCTCCCACCAGTACCAGGTCTTCTCGTACTCCCGGTGGAGGAAGGCGGTGGCCCGCGTCAGAGCATTCGGCGACTTGGCCTGCAGCGGCTTGTAGCAGGCGGCGAGGAGCGACGTGAAAAGGACCAGCGAGCCGACCGGCCAGAGGACGATGAAACCGATGGCGAGGTCGGTGATGCCGTCGTGCTTCTCGGTGTAGCACTCGACGCTCGCGTCCTGCCGCATGTAGGAGACCTGCTCCAGGGGCTCGTTTGGCGGAGAGATGGTGTAGGCCTATCAGCAGCACATTGCCTGAGGGGCGGCGTGAGCAACGGCAGTCATCACTTTGAGGCGCCTGGCACGACCACGAGCGGAAGATGGAGGCGCTAATGGAGGGCACGAAGCAGAAAATGAGCACCAAGCCGGCCGGCGTGAGGTCGAGGAGGCCGAGGGCCGCCTCTGCCCACAGCTTTGGGCGCGGTGACGCGGCACGCCAGCGGCGGAGCCGCAGCGCGATTCCCGTTCCCATGAGCAGGGCGATGAGGACGACGGGGGAGAGAGCGCTGACGACGAGCCGCGTACCATAGCCGAGGCACTGCTCCGGCAAGAAGAAGCCCGACCAGTCGATGGAGATCGCGCTGGCCAGCTTGTCGGTCCAGCCCGTGTACTTGTCCGGCAGCCGCGCCGAGTAGGTGGAGGACAAGACGGTGCTGATCTGGTAGAAACCAAACAGGATCTTCACCTTGGCCGTCATTCCACCCCCGACGTAGTACTTGACGGAGCGGTCTGCAAAGCGAAGGATTGGGCCGATGAAGCGCTTCTCCCGCCAGTCCGTCATGCTGTAGGCCCACGCCACGAGGCCGCACGCGACGCAGAGGCCAAGGACGAGGCCCGCGATGCGACCCGCAGCGGCGCCGCGCGCTGCGCACTCCTTGCACTCGTCGCCGTCGACGAGGTAGTGATTCTCCGCGGCGCAGAGCTCGCACTCGGGGCCGGTGAAGTCCGAAGCGCAGTACTCGTCCGAGCCCGCCGCCTGCAAACGGCGAGACGCCTGCTTGGCTCCGCGCTCGTTGCCGGCGCACCGCGCCTCGCCGGCCCTGTCGCCCCCGAAGTCGCGGCACGCCGTCAGCACGGCGGAGGAGGGACTGGCGCGCCAGTAGCCGGCTGGGACGCCGAGGGTCGCGAGAGAGGTGTCGTCCGAGCACTCGGCGTTTGGCGGGCATGGCTTGCAGTAGTCGGTCGGGGAGGAGAAGATCTCGGCCGGGTCGGCGCTCTTGAGCAGGTAGAAGTCCTTCTGGCAGACGGAGCAGGTGACGGCGCCGCGCTCACCACTGAGGGGGTGAGGGCAAGGGACGCACTGGCCCTGGCCGGGGTTGGCGGCGTACGTGCCTGCAGCACACTCGCTGCAGGCGCTGCTGCCGACGCCAGAGGTGGTGCCGGGCTCGCAGCGCTCGCACTTGGAGAGGCCGGGCGTGGCGGCGAAATGGCCGGGCTCACAAGGCTCGCACGTCTTGTGGCTGACCGCGCCCGGCGCCGCGCTCGCCGTGCCGGCGGGGCAAAGCTCGCACGAGGCGCTCGAGGCGGAGCCGCTGGTCGGGCTGAAGCTGCCCGCGGGGCAGGGCTCCCAGACCATGCTCGTGGCGGCTCCCTCCACCTCGCAGTAGCCGCCCGGCGGGCAGGGCTCGC
>NW_005199430.1:0-1033 GCF_000372725.1 Emiliania huxleyi CCMP1516 | reverse complement strand
GAGGCGGTGGCGCGGACGGCGGAAAGCCCTCGCAGAAGGGCCCGATGCAGAGCCCGCCCTCCTCGAGCACGATCACGAGGCCCGGCTCCGCCGCCCCGAGATGCTCGCCGCACGTGCAGTTGGAGTCGGGCGCGCACAAGAGAGTCTCCGACGCGCGGCTCGCCTGACGGGGAGGGGTGGCGAGGGGCGTGGGCTCAAGATTCTGTTCATATGTGTACATGTACCCCCGTCGAGAGGCGCGCGCGCCTGGGCGGCCCGGACGGTGACGCCTCCGCAGATCTCGATCAGGGATGCGGTGTTCGGCTCTCCGGACCAGTGGCTCTGGTCGGACCACGACGACGTGTCCGTGCTCTCGAGGGAGCTGGTCCAGCGCACGGTGTCGACGGCCATTGACCTCGGCGGATCTGCTGTCGTGGAGCGAAGAATTTTGTGGGCGGATGGCGGCGTGCCGTCCTCCCCTTTTCCCTGTTTTGTTTCTTTCTTTCTGGCGCGTGCTAGCACTTATTACAGGCGAACCACCGGAGGTCCGGAGCCGCCTAAGCGACTCCGTAGGTTGAGAACGGCAATGCCCTTAGGTACAATGCCGCTCTCCCCGCACGCTAGCTCGTTCACCGTCTGCCACGCCACGGCGGCGTGGAGAACGACAGACAAGCGCTGCATCTGCAGCCCGTGCCAGTTCTTGGTGGTCCATGTGACCTCATCGAGGTGCTGAGCGTGCGAAAGTTTGTTACTCAGCTGGTCCGCCGCCTGCCGAAGAGAGCGCGGACGCCCTTCCCGAAGCCGCCGAACGTCTCGAAGTCAAGCAAACGCAGGTCGCAATTGTTCTCCCGCGCGAACCGGTAGTCGCCCTTCTCGTAGCGGGCCGTCACAGGTGCCCCCGCCTCCGCCTCCCCCTCACTCTCCTCCTCCTCCTCTTCCTCCGCCGCCGCCTCCGCCTCTGCATCCTCCGCCTCCCCCCCCCTCCCTCCCCCCCCCCCCCCCTCTCTTGGCCGTGGGCCAAGCAGCATGCCCCATCGTTAAGTCGAGCAGCCCC
>NW_005199431.1:0-1980 GCF_000372725.1 Emiliania huxleyi CCMP1516 | reverse complement strand
CACTGAGGCTGCAGGCCGCGGTCGGCTGGTCCCTGCGCGGCCAGCTCGCGGACCAGTACGGCGCGGAGGCGGCGGCGGCGTCCGCCTCCCTCTCCGCCGCGGCGCGCGCTGCTGCGCAGGCGGCGGGGGCGCTGCCTCCCGAGCTCCCGCCACCGTGACGAGGAGGGGTCGCTCGAGCGATTGGGCGCGAGGCTCGTCCAGGCGAGTGTGTGCTGGAGTGGGTTGGTCCGCGCCGTGGCGCGTGTGTGGTGGGTTGTGTGTGCTGTGCTGCTGCCAGTGCAGGCCAGCCGGGCAGCGCGTGTGACGGGTTTGTGCTGTTGTGAAACTGCCCGTCGCCCGTGTGCGTTCAGGGACGAGGGAGTGGCGTGGTCCACCGGAGTTTGATTCTCATGCTGAGGGTGCGTCTCTCTTGCACTCTGGCCCGAGATGCGATCGAGTCGTTGCAGAGCGCGCGATCGGCTGGCGACGGGGTCTCCACTGCTCACCTGGTGGCGCAAAGTGAGTTTTGAATATATCTCGTCTACGTAAGAACGCCGCGTTGTACCGATCTGCAAGCGGCTCTCCGAGGCGAACGAGCGCAGAGCGTTCGCTTTGCTCTGATCCCTTGGCACTCGGTCGAGTCGACCTCGACGTCGACGGTCTCTCTTCTCTCCCCTCGGTCCCGGGGGAGGGAGCCACCTCTCGGGGCTCGGCAGCCTCGCTCTCTCAGTACTCAAAGAGCGCAGAGCGGCGGCTCTCTCTCCAGGGACAGAGTGCAGAGAAGAGAGATCGCCAGACGCCACACTGACACTCCACACACGGTCTCTGGTAAAGCTGCCTCGTGCGCCTGCAGCTGCACGTGCACCCCCCCCCTGCGCGCAGAGATTTAGACAAGAAAAACATGCGATGTCCGATGATTGCATTTCCTGCAAATGATAAAAAATTGACCCCACGCGCGGCTGATCAGATGTGCTAACTCAGAGCCCCCCCCCCCCCCTCCTGGAAAAGCGAGCTAGAGATTCGATTAAACGACAAGTGTCTGTTTACTGTTGGGAGTGCTCCCAGAGCCGCCCAGTGCGCCCAGACTCAAAAGGCAGCCGCCGACACGGCCGGTGCCGGGGCGGACCCCGCATGTACATACGCGCCGACGCTGTCCGCCATCGCGCCGAATGCGCCAGCGCGACCGCGCTCACTTTGTCTTGTCGGCCGCCGGGTCCGTCCGCTTCGTGACGAGGATGAGGTGGAAGCCAAAGCCTGTCTGCACCGGCCCCTGCACCTCCATGAGTGGCGCGTCCCAGCACACCTTGAGGCAGGGCGGGGAGGGGCGGCGTCCTTGCCAGCCGCCGGCGCCGGGGCCGCCGCTAAAGCCTTTGCTGGGGTGGGGGGGGGCCTCCTTCGCACCTCCACCTCTGGAGAAAAGGGAGACAAAGGGCGCCGTCGCGTGTGTGAGGTGTGTGAGGTGTGTGAGGTGTGTGAGGTGTGTGAGTGTGTGAGGTGTGTGAGGTGTGTGAGGTGTGTGAGGTGTGTGAGGTGTGTGAGGTGTGTGAGGTGTGTGAGGTGTGTGAGGTGTGTGAGGTGTGTGAGGTGTGTGAGGTGTGCCTGTGCGCGCGCCCGTGAGTGCAGAGTGCGTGTGGCGCGCGCGTCCGTCCCTCCCTGTGCCCCCAGCACACCTTGTCAAAGGCGGGTACCATCTGGCCAGGCCCAAACTCGCCTGCAGGAGGAAGGGGCGCGGACCTCGGGTGCGCGCGCGAGCCCCGCGCTCTCTGCAACCCCGAAGGGCCGCACCTCGGGAGCGGGGGGGTGGGGGGGGGGGGGGGGGGCTCCAACGTTTCTTTCGGACGTGTCTCGGACGGTCTTACCCGGCGAGGAGGGAGATCTGGGGAAATTTGGGGAGGTGCGGGGAAATCTGGGGAGGTCTGGGGAAATCTGGGGAGGTCTGGGGAAATCTGGGGAGGTTTGGGGAGGTGGGAAGTTTTGGGGAAATCTGGGGAAATCTGGGGA
>NW_005199432.1:0-1980 GCF_000372725.1 Emiliania huxleyi CCMP1516 | reverse complement strand
CACAGCGTACTGGCTTTCACCATGAGATCCGCTGGCCGCCAAAGTGGCTGGACGGCGCCGCGGCGCACACTGGTGAGCCGCGGAGCACACCAAGGGAGCTGTCCTCGGCGCAGCCGATCAGCTCCCGCGGCCTGGGTGATGGCAGTGGCACTCTCTGAGGCTCCCTGATTTTTTCTGGTATTTGTTGAGCACTCTCTGGTCACCATCGCCGGGCGAGCCTGGCTCTCGCTGCACAGCGGCGCGACCCGCGGTGAGGCTGCCGATCGTCGAACTGGGCTTAGCTCTCAGTCAAGATATTGTGCATATGGTCGGTCTCTACAATATCTTGACTGAGCACGACCGATGAATCGGCAGCACGGAGACAGGAAGGCTCGCTGTGTGAGTCGGCCACGCAGAGGGTCGGAACCTGGGTCGCAAGAGGTTATGATCGTGTACGTACAGAGTTTGTTGTAGAGATTTCATGTCACTCTCTCACGTTGTAGAGCGCGGGGCAACAGGGAGCAGGCAGTAAAGCCGTAGCCCACCCCTTGAGAGACACCTTCGGCGCAACAACCGGGCACGAAAAAAAGTCGGCAGTTGTTCTTTTCCTCGCGATGTGAGAGATTTTTAGCAATACCTTAATGTGATGTTACAGGTGGGTTAAGAGGGAGATGTGCGCGAGCTGCGGGACCGCCGGGACGGCGGGCGGGTGATTGCGACGCGCCGCCACTTTTGGCGACTTTTGGGACGCGCGTCAATCGGCCGAGATTCGGCATGGCAGGCGAGGGTGTCACGGCCATGATCGTGGCTGCTGACGCCGGAGACAACCCGCTGGCGGACCGCCGCGAGGACCGGAAGGCGGCGGCAGAGCGGGAGAGGAAGGCCAAGGTGGCGAAGGTCGCCTCGCAGGCGACGAACGCGATGGCGGCAGTGCGGGCGCAGCTCGATTTCAATACCAAACAACTCTAACACTCACACGTCATTTTGGGCCTGGAGCCCTGTTCACGCGCGCGCGAGACGTGCAGACAGGGTTGCCAGGTGAGAGCGAATGGCGCGGTTCACGTTTTGTTTTTTCGCGATGTGTGTATGAGAGTGGTCACCATTTTCTCATAAAGGATTCAGCGCTACATAGCGCTACATCCTACAATATAGACAAAAAAAAAGCTAGGTGGGAGGCGGCAAAGCGACGGCGGCGAGCCGAGCAGCAGCATAATCACACATACACTGGATACCCATCACTGAGCCGACGATGCTACGGGTAGCCCCAGGGTGGCGCCCACCCCCATACCCTCGGGCACTTGCCTGCGCCCTCGCGCGCTAGCCCACGCCCTGCCCCACAAGATCTCACTCCATCCCGGCCTGCGGCATACCTCGGCACCCCCTTGCACGGAATTTCAAAACGCCCAGGTACCCTGCTCAGACCGGCGAAGCGCCACACAGTGCCACGCAGTGCCGCACAGTGCGGCGTGCGCGGGGGCGTCCGCGGGCGTCCGCGGGCGCGCGCATCGCGGGCATCGCGGGCGTGCAGGCGCACGCAAGTGCCCGAGGCGCGGGCGCGCGCGGGCGGGCGCGGGCGGGGCGCGGCGTGGGCGCGGGCAGGCGCGGCGCGGGCACGTGGGCGGGACATGGGCGGGCGCTGGGCTTGCACCGCCGCATCTAGGCGACTCGGACCTCGACGCCTCCGACGAGGAGTTCGTCCCGGGGCAATTTAACCGCGAACCGGCAGGACCTGGAGGAGGACCACGAGGACGACAGGGACTACGGCAAGCGCAACGGCGATGCGGGCGAGTCGCGCGGTTTGTCGAGAAACTTGGAGCACTTGGAGTGCAGTCGGTAGCCTAAGCGCACCCAGCGAGCCAGATGAACGGGATCGGGTTACGGGCTAGAGGGCCCTACCTACCTAGCACCAGCTTCGGCACTTGGAGCACTTGGAGTGCAGTCGGTAACCTCACATGCCCGCGCTGAATTCTTTTTTGACTCTAGTCGAGCCGCGCGCGAACA
>NW_005199433.1:0-1980 GCF_000372725.1 Emiliania huxleyi CCMP1516 | reverse complement strand
ATCCCGCAAGCGGGAGGGCCCACGCCACCACGCGAACGCGCAAGCGGGCGTAACGAGCGGCTCGCAATCCTGACACGCAGGCGCTGTCTTAAGGTCCGACCTGTGGGCTCTGCCTGCGCTCGGCACCGGGCACCGCCTCGGTATACAAAATGCGCCTGCGGGCGGACCCTCACAGATCACAGATCACAAATGAGAGGCGGGAGTGGGGTATCTTACGCGGTAAAGTGCGAAAGTCTGAACAACAAGACGTACGTCGAGACACGCGGACCGACGCAGTCGATTGAAGATGTCTCGGTAGGAAGCGCGTACCTGTTCACAGTGGGCGTGGTTCTTCTTCTTGACAGCTCTCTTTCGTCTCGCCCACCGGAGGCACGCAAATCCATCGCTTGGCTGTGCTGCTTGCTCGCCCTGGTCTTTGGCACCATTGTGCTCACGACGACCGTCCGCGCCTCTGTTGGGGAGCTGCACGATTTTGTCGATTGGCTCAGCGAGTCGCTCGCCGTGCGAGTGGGGCACATCTTGACTGCCTCACTCTTCCACGCGACGCAACCCCTACCCGCAAAGGTGCTGTTCGCTGTGGCGGGGGCGTTTGGGCTACAGCTCTCGACCCATTTTGTGCTCATCGCCCACGCCCACATTCCTTTTTCTTGCCCTTGGCCCTTGCTGCACTCAGCCGCTCAACCTCCGCCAGTCTCTCCTTGCTCGTTGCTGGCGCTGCCGCCCCCAGTACTGCGATTGCAGCTCCTTGGCATGCCGCGCCGCCTCCATCTGCTGTGCTTCCCACGCTGCCGCTTCCTCTAAAGCAGCGCCGCCACTAAGCGGCGCAACCAAGTTCTCGCACTGTTTGCATGAGCATGTGTCCTGCTGGTGCGGCGCACAATCCGCGCGCGGCGAGTGAGAGTAGAAGACTGACAGCAGGAGCTGCAGGAGCTGCAGGAGCTGCGCAGATCGGATGGGTGGTGACGCCGTCGAGCGACGGCGCAAAGACCAATCACCACCGCTGAGCGACGGCGCAAAGACCAATCACCACCGCTGAGAGCCGCGACACGAGGCTGCTGGCAGCTGCACCTGTGAGAGCCGCGACACGAGGCTGCTGGCAGCTGGCAGAGCGAATCGCGATTCCGGCGGCCGCCGTCAGCCCGCCGACACCGACGGCCTGTCTGAGGTCAAACTCCCACCGCACGTCGGACCAGTCGTGCGTCAGCCATGGCGACGAGACGTCTGTATGCAGACAGCCCGCCACCCGGGCAATAGAACATGCCAGCTGGGCTCTTCCAGGGCTCTCGTGGCCCGTGGCGCGTGCCCAGTGGAATAGGGCGGGCTGCGGCGGGCGCAATAACTATTCACAGCTAATGAAAACTATAAAAACTCGCGGCTTCATCAAAGTTTGAGGTGGCTTCGTCCTCAGCACCATCAAGACAGCTCTATTCACACCCTGTTTGGTTTGAAGCCACTCGGGGATGCCCGTTTACACCCAACCGACGAGTCGCTGGGCCCTCTGACCTGAGCCGGAGCCTGTGGAAAAGTGCGCGTGCATGCAGCCGGGCCGGTTTTCCGTAAGTATGTCGAGAGCCGCGGGACTCCGCGGGCCCGTGCGCCGTGGTGAGCACCCTCTGCAGACCGAACCGCCGCCCACTCGCGTCAGCGCGAACGCGCGGGAGAGGTCGCCGGCCGCCGGCGCGGCGTCCTTCTGCTCGCGGGACCAGCCGCCGCCGAGGGGGAGGCGCACCTCCGTTGCGCGACGGCCGGGGCAGGCGCAGGCGCCTACGTGGTGGGTTCGGGTCACCGTGGGGGTAGGGGAGGGTGGGTTCGGGTCACCGTGGGGGAGGGGAGGGTGGGTTCGGTTCACCGTTGTGGTATGGTTAGGGCTGTTTTTCTCCTTCTTGTTTCTTCTTCTTCTTTTTTTTTTCTTTGTCTTCCTCTTTCTTTTCTTCTTTTCTTTTCTTTCTTCTTTTTTTCTTTTCTCTTTTTTTTTTTTTT
>NW_005199434.1:92855-101226 GCF_000372725.1 Emiliania huxleyi CCMP1516 | reverse complement strand
TTAAGCTGCACCCTAGAGGACCCGGGCAGCGTACGGGGATCGCGATCTCGGTCCACTTGTTGCCGTGAGGCACGGAGCGAGGTAAGGCCAAGGTGGGGCAACGAGGGAGCTAGTGCTCGAAAGCGCGCCCCAAGGGAGAGAGAAGCGACAAATCACTCACGCACCCGGCCAGCCAACGACCCAACCACGCGACCACCCACCACCCACCCACCAACCACCCAGGATCCGGGGCCTACGAAGCGTTTACCCACCCACCCACTTTTTCAAGAACGGCGGTCCAGAGGCACGTGGTGTGAGAAAAAACGCAACGCCGGGGCACGGCGGAGCGTGATCAAGAAGAAATCGCGCACGTAGCTTAAGTTAAGAATAAAAAGAAAAATCTCTTCTCGCGCGCTCGCTGCGCAGCAAGCACAGCCTGAAGGCAGCCGTCGCCTGCGCTGCAACCGACATGGCGGGAGCTCGATTCACCAACTTGACCGACGCGATTGAACCGCGCGACGGTGCCGAGCCACGCGTTGGCGACGACAAGCGGCAGGGCATCCACCGGCTGTTTGGAACGACAGAGTTTTGCAATGTCTGGTGCGTTTCCTTTTTATGTTGCGGGTCCACCGGGACCGGCGGCAACAGCTCTGAGGACCCATGCGGCTGGCGCAGGTGGTGTGTGCCGCTCAACGCGCTCGGCCACAGTGGCGTCGACCGCGACTCCATCCCGGCGGCGCGGGGGCTGCTGCAGCGGCTGAAGCTGCACGTCGACCCAATCCTGCGGCGGCGCGGGTGGCGCGTCAAGCACTTGCACGAGCACAATGGCCGCGGCCCCGGCGGCATGTGCTACCACGACCTGCAAGGCACGGCGGACATCTCGATCCGCCTGCGCGCCGTCGCAGGAGTGTGCCTGAGAAAGCCTTGCTAGGGGTAATCTCCACAACCGCGTTTCACCCATGGTGGGTCCGCCTGGCAGGAGACGCGCGCTGCAACGTCTTCCTCCCGTTTGGCCGGCTGCTCGCCGTGATGCTCCACGAGATCACGCACATCTCGGGCCACGGCCTCGAGGCGGACACCGGACAGACAGACACACACACACACACACACACACACACACACACACACACACACACACACACACACACACAATCAACACACACACACACGCACACACACACACACACACGCACGCACGCACGCACGCACACATGCACACACGCACACACACGCACGCACACGCACGCACTTCCGCAGCGACGGCCTGAGGGCACCACTCGGCCCCGACAGGACATCCACCCGCCAGAGTTTTACGACGAGCTGCGCGTCGTCCGACAGCAGCACCGCGGCTTCGTTGCCGACGGCACGATCGTCGACCCCGAAGCCGCTGCCTTGGGCGGAGGCGGCGGACGCGGCGGCGAAGAAGGAGGCGGCGGAGGAGGCGGCGGCGGAGGCGGAGGCGGCGGCGCCTCTAGCAGTGCTGCAGTGGGCGGCGGCGACGGCGGCGGCGAGGGCGAGTCGGACCTCGTCGAGGGCGGCTGCAAGACCCGCAAGGGCTCCAGCGGTCGGCGCGGCGCCGGGCGCAAGCGGCGCGGCGGCGGCGGCTCCTCGTCCTCGGCTCGGCACGCGCAGCAGCCGCCGCAGCGGCGGCGGCCGCTGGGCAAGAAGCAAAAGATGATCGACCGCCGCACGACGGAGGGGAAGCGGCTGGCCGCGGAGCAGGCACCCGCCCCCAACGTCCGCGACAGTGTCCGCGTATCGTCCGTGACGCGTCCGTGACGGGCATGCAGGCGGCGCATGCGACGCCTGCGGAGGCGGCGCGGGCGGCGGCCCTGGCTCGCTTTGGGCAGGCGCCGCTCTCCGCCGCTGAGAGCCGGACGAAGGCGCTGCGGGTGGGCGGCCGCGCGGGACGACCGCTCCCTCGGCGGGCGTGTAACCTAACTCCCGAGTGTGGCCGCGGCGACAGGCGGTTGGCTCGAGCGGCGCGACGGCGATCGCGCTCGACAGCGAGAGCGAGGAGGAGGGCCCGGGCGACGGAGGCCTGTTTGCGCCCATGCCGGCGTTGGGGGGCGGCCAGGAGGACAGCGACACCGACGACGAGGTGGAGGACGACCCCGTGGAGCTGCACGACGGGCCTCCCGGCATGTGCAGCTGCCCCCGCTGCCGCGCGTCGCCGCCAGCCTCGCCGCAAATGTTGGACTAACGGGGAGCTCGTGTTGAGTCATGATTGCGGCGTTAGCGCTGCGGGCGCACAGGCCCCGCGTCGGTCGGCTGCGATCACGCGCCACGTGCGCAAGTACGTTCATTTGGTGCGCGTTTTTTGCGTGGTTTTGTCGCATTTCGGGCCCTGGGTTGTGCATTGTGTGATTGGGTGTCGCTCTGCGTCAGTAGTGGTCGCGAGCGCACACACGGTAAGTGAAGTCTCTCGAGTGCTTTTGGGGCTCGTCTATCTTTGGCAACATATACATTGTCCTGGGGCGTGGGGGGCGGGGGTGCCGCGCGCTCAGGGCCTCACCCCGTACGCCTTAACATCGTGTAGCACTCCACTCTCTATAGCCTTTTTCGTGTGGCGCTGGCGGATCTTCCAGCCCCTTTTGGCACCGCAGCGCGGTCCTACGGCCGATGGCGGCCGCCCCGATGGCCCAGCTGGCCAGGCCGGGTCGGCTGCATGTCCAGGCTGGCCGTGGGGGTCATTGTTGGGTCATTGTGTCTCGTTTGAACACGGTTTTTTGGCCGACGGCAGAAGATCCTCTGGAGGATCTTCTGCCGGGAACCAATATCAGAGCTCTGAACGGCTGATCTGAGAGCCCCCCAGTACAGTAGGGATTGATTATGATCAGATCCATCACTCACTGGCCGGGGTTGAGCTCTTCTCGACGATAAGCCGCGTGCAGCGTGCCTGAAGTTCAGCCCCGCACGACGCACAGACGTGCCGGAGAGTGGGCTGCTAGCTCTCTGCGGGCAGCAAATGTCGCGCTTCTGGGCCACCACGCCGGTAATATGACCTAACCCGGTCAGTCTGAGGCTGCAGCCATGATGGTTGCGCTCCTCCTGGTGTCGGTGGACCACTTCTCGGCTTGAGCTAGCGACGAGAATGATCAGCGTGAGGTGGACTCACGAGGGAGGCCGAGGGTCGCCATGTTGGGCACACAGGTGCCATCCAGGCAGAAGTATTGACCAGACAATGAATACGGACAATATCCTTACAAAGAGAGCGATGCCCTCCCACCTGCTGACCGCTTCTGCGGTGGTCGCCACCAATGCAACGACGGCACTCGCCGGCCACGTTGCTGGCCAGCACCAACAATTCTGGGCGCCGGTCGGCCCGAGGCATTGCTAGGCCTGCTCAGGCCGTGCCACATGAGCACTGAATGGCCTCGCAGGTGGCTCATGGGGCCGGTGACGGCGCCCTGCGCCGAAGATCCTCTGGCGGATCTTCTGGCCGGCACTTAACCCTGGTAGGTGGACAAAAATATGCATTTTGCGGCCTCCCCTCCCTAACATTAGCCGGCCAAAATGTACTCTGACCGGTTAATATTAGGGAGGGGGGGGCGGTCGGGTGTCAGACCTAGCGCTAGGCGTGCGAGGCTGACGTATTTTGGACAATCCACCTACCAGGGTTAAGGGGCAAAGTCGGCTCTCCCAAAAAGGCCTGTTTTCTCGTTTTTGATGCACACCCGGACACAGCCGAGCCTCAGGCGTCCAAATCGGGGGCTGTGGGGTAGACACGGCACCGGAGGCTTGGCCCGGGGGCGAAGTGAGGGGCGGCGAGGGCTATCGCGAGCACCAAGGCGACTTGCGGGAATCACTGCTGCACACCCGCTGGCGCCCAGTCCGACGGCCTGACGGCGACTCATGGACTTTTCACGGGGGGGGAGGCTGCCCACGTGTTGCGTATGACCTATGCGCGTGTAGCGGTTGCCGTATCGCCAGTGTTGAAGTGATTGTTGAAGTTATCTTTCGCTGGGGGCAGCCCGGCAAGGCTACTGCGAGGCCGCAGCAGCAACACACAAATACGGCCGCCGGGGACCGATCGGCCTAGACGGCTAGCGCATGACCAGGGGAGCTGGCAGACGGTCCTCACGGACCAAGACACATAGCTGAGAGGGCACCTCCGACGCTCAGCCACCAGTAGCAGTATATCTCTCAGCTGAGCCTGGAGTTGAGGCTCGGGCCGTCACGGGCGATCTCGAGCGAGATGTCGGACATGGACTCGATGGGATCTGCGTGAGCTGATGTCTATCGTCACGCCGTCGAGGCTCTGGCGAGGCGTGGGGCGCGAGGGCAGCGCCACCGCCACCTACTCTCCCTTCATCTCGAGGCGAGATCGCGATCTCGGGCGATCTCGGGCGATCTCGAGCGAGTTGATTGACATGGACTCGATGTGGTCTGCGTGAGCTGATGTCGATCGTCACGCCGTCGAGGCTCTGGCGAGGCGTGGGGCGCGAGGGCAGCGCCGCCGCCACCTACTCTCCCTTCATCTCGAGGCGAGATCGCGATCTCGGCGATCTCGGGCGATCTCGGGCGAGATGTCGGACATGGACTCGATGGGATCTGCGTGAGTTGATGTCGATCATCACGCCGTCGAGGCTCTGGCGAGGCGTGGGGCGCGAGGGCAGCGCCGCCGCCACCTACTCTCCCCTCATCTCGAGGCGAGATCGCGATCTCGGGCGATCTCGGGCGATCTCGGGCGATCTCGGGCGAGATGTCGGACATGGACTCGATGGGGTCTGCGTGAGCTGATGTCTATCGTCACGCCGTCGAGGCTCTGGCGAGGCGTGGGGCGCGAGGGCAGCGCCGCCGCCACCTACTCTCCCTTCATCTCGAGGCGAGATCGCGATCTCGGGCGATCTCGGGCGATCTCGGGCGAGATGTCGGGCATGGACTCGATGTGGTCTGCGTGAGTTGATGTCGATCATCACGCCGTCGAGGTTTTGGCGAGGCGGGGGTCGCGAGGGCAGCGCCGCCGCCACCTACTCTCCTTCATCTCTGGGCGAGATCGCGATCTCGGGCGATCTCTGGCGATCGCGGGCGAGATGTCGGACATGGACTCGACTTGGTTTGCGTGAGCTGATGTCGATCATCACGCCGTGCAGACTCTGGCGAGGCGTGGGGCGCGAGGGCAGCGCCGCCGCCACCTACTCTCCTTCATCTCTGGGCGAGATCGCGATCTCGGGCAACGTGCCGCAACACGCCTCGGGCCAGGGGGAGGCGCTTGCGCCGGTTGGTTGGGCAACCTGAAGCTCCTTTCGCCCCAGCCATGAACTCGGCTGGGGGGGATGCGTGCTGGGTTTCGAATGTCCTCCACTGGTGGGGCACTTTCTTCCGCCTGAAAGCGCATACGCGGCATGCCACGAAATCGCGATCTCGGGCGATCTCGGGCGATCTCGAGCGAGTTGACGGACATGGACTAGACGTGTGGTCTGCGTGATCTGATGTCAATCATCACGCCGTCGAGACTCTCAGATGGCGTCACACTAGGACCGGAGGTATGGCATGGCGCCTACCTCGATGGGGCCTCTTTCGGAAAGCAGCACCGCTGCCTCTTTCGGAAAGCAGCACCGCTGCCTCTTTCGGAAAGCAGCACCGCTGCCTCTTTCGGAAAGCCAGCACTGCTGCCTCTTTCGGAAAGCAGCAACGCTGCCTCTTTCGGAAAGCAGACAGTGGCCAGCGTAACGGATCGCTGGCGGGAGGGATGGCGCGGAGCGCCTAACTCCCAGTGCGGCGCTGTGGGCTTGAAGCCGGCGTCGCAAGGTCTCGCTACACGAGTACGTGCTTCGGCGCGGAAGGGTGGGCGACAGACAGCGAGCCCGGAGAGGTTAGCTGTAGCCCGACGCCCGCACGAGGGGCCGACGGCCGGGGCCCAGCGGTGAGGCTGGCCTGGAGGGACGGCCGGAGCGCCCAACTCCATTGCGGCGCTGGCATGGAGCCGGCGTCGCACGGTCTCGCTACACGAGTACGTGCTTCGGCGCGGAAGGGTGGGCGACAGACAGCGAGCCCGGAGAGGTTAGCTGTAGCCCGACGCCCGCACGAGGGGCCGACGGCCGGGGCCCAGCGGTGAGGCTGGCCTGGAGGGACGGCCGGAGCGCCCAACTCCATTGCGGCGCTGGCATGGAGCCGGCGTCGCACGGTCTCGTCACACGAGTACGGGCTTCGGCGCGGAAGGGTGGGCGACAGACAGCGAGCCCGGAGAGGCTAGTCGTCGCCCGACGCCCTCGGGGGCCGACGGCTGGGTGCCAGCGCTATGGTGGCGCTGGCCAGGAGGGACGGCCGGAGCGCCCACCTCTGGTCCATCTCCCTTCATACCGCGACACGGGCCACTGGCGGCACGACGCGGGAAGGGCGGACAGTGCACGGTATATGCACTCCACACCCGCAAGGGCATGTGCCGTCCGGAGAGGCGGGCGTGGTGTGGTTACTCGTGCGGAGCGCGAGGTCGTGCGGAGCACGAGGTAGTGTAGCTCGAGGGAGAGCTAGGTACTACCAGTAAGGCCATGAGATGGCGTAACGCCGAGGGGCGTGGAATATGGGCCTGTCCTGGTGCGCGGAGCGCGACGGGCCCGTAATGGGAAAAGGGGGGGCGCCCGCTCGAGGGAGCGAGAGGCGCAATAATCCCGCGCGATGGCGCGCGGGCCACGACCCACCCACCCAGTAGGGACATGCAAGGATGCCGGAGCGCGGTAGTCGCTGGGCGTCACGCAAGCACCGGAAGGGATATGCACGCGCCAACGCCCGTCCAGGACGGACGGAGGCGTTAGGACAACGCAACCCTAACCCGTAGCCAAATTGGCACTCGGGCGTGTGCGCGCGTAGACACTACTCCTTGCTGTGTGTCCCTACGGCATATTAAGATGCCGATAAATGCCTCAAGAGCCGAGTGTGGGCCGGAAAGCCCAGCACTCTCTCGCCAGGAAGCATCGCAACACAAAGAGCTACGTGAAATGAGCCCACGGCTCTACTAGTGTAGCCAAACGTCAGATTCGACTGGAGAGTACCCGGCATGGGCCGGGGAAAACCATCGAGTGCACGATGTTCACACCCTGTACAGGGGAATCCTGTACTGGGGACGGTCGCACGAAACCTTTACGGATGGTTTCAATGCTCGACGTCTCGTGCCCGACTCTGACTCGCGCGACTGCTTCTGGCTGCTCGTTCCGCATTCTTCTACCCACCACCATCCCCTTGTCTCCTCCAATGTCTGAGCAGTCGAACCGTATGGCAAGGCCAAGCTGCTCGACTTGATTGAGGGGACGAGGCCAGCATTAGCAATAGTGTCGCTAGCTAGCGGTGGGATATGCACGCGCCAACGCCCGTCCAGGACGGACGGAGGCGTTAGGACAACGCAACCCTAACCCGTAGCCAAATTGGCACTCGGGCGTGTGCGCGCGTAGACACTACTCCTTGCTGTGTGTCCCTACGGCATATTAAGATGCCGATAAATGCCTCAAGAGCCGAGTGTGGGCCGGAAAGCCCAGCACTCTCTCGCCAGGAAGCATCGCAACACAAAGAGCTACGTCCAACGGCGTCCAACTTGGTAAAATTCGGTCCAGCTGATTAACCCTGGTAGGTGGACAAAAATATGCATTTTTGGGCCTCCCCTCCCTAACATTAGCCGGCCAAAATGTACTCTGACCGGTTAATATTAGGGAGGGGGGGGCGGTCGGGTGTCAGACCTAGCGCTAGGCGTGCGAGGCTGACGTATTTTGGACAATCCACCTACCAGGGTTAAGAGATAGAAGAGGGTGTGGTTGCTGAGTAGTGAGTTCACGGAAATCGGAGGACGCGACCCACTTCGCCACAGACGGTCCCGCGCCTCGCGGCCATCACGGGGACACGGCCACGGCTATGGGTCGTGTCCCCGCGGCGAGTGAATCCGACCAGCGCTCTACGCTCGTCGGCGGCGGCTTCCTCCAACTGCGCCGCGCTCGGCGAACCTCGACAGCGCCTTCGGTGGCATGCAGCTCTTTGCGCCTGAAGCCTGGAGAGCAGCTCCTCTGCTGCTCACACACTCTGCACAGTTGACACAGCCTACTGTGCGGCTGCCACAGCTGTGACAGCGATGGGCTCGCCCTCACTGGCCCTCAGTCACTTGTGCTGCGGCTTGTGTGAGCGACACTGCTCGGCGACTGCCGGCACACTGTGAGATCATGGGTGTAAGGTTAAACCACGCTACCAGCGCTTGGTCACATCGGCCCTGAGGTCAGATCCATCTACTCTGTTGATGACAAGACTTGTCTACTGGCTGGAGCCGAGCAGGAGGGCCCAGCGCACAACCCCTGGTCAACTCACCCTCCACACCCCGTATCGTTTTTCGAGAGATATTCGTCCTCTCTCGGCGCATAGAGTAAAGTAGTCGCAGTTGAGTAGAAGTTAGAACCGATGGTGGGGATGA
>NW_005199434.1:79009-89009 GCF_000372725.1 Emiliania huxleyi CCMP1516 | reverse complement strand
CCCCAGGCTGAGTCGGCGCGCCGAAGCCGGGCCCATCCGGGTTTCCTCCTACCGATTTCAAGCACTCTTTGACTCTCTTTTCAAAGTTCTTTGCATCTTTCCCTCACGGTACTTGTTCGCTATCGGTCTCTCGCCAGTATTTAGCTTTAGATGGAATTTACCACCCAATTCAAGCTGCAATCCCAAGCAACCCGACTCGACGAGGACGCATCGTAAGGCCGCAACCCGCCACGGTACGGGATTCTCACCCTCTCCGACACCCTGTTCCAAGGGACTTGAGCAGCGGGCGCGGCCGATAACGCCTCTCTAGACCACAATTCGGGGGGCGCTGCATACGCGAGGCCTCCAGATTGGCAGCGTGAGCTCAGCCCGCTTCATTCGCCATTACTAGGGGCATCCTGGTTAGTTTCTTCTCCTCCGCTTAGTGATATGCTTAAGTTCAGCGGGTAGTCTTGCCTCATTCGATGGCGGGTTTCGAGGCGCGCGGCCGCACAGAGAGCGGCCGCGCGCCGGGGCGGGCGGGCCTCGCTCTCCCGGAGGAGAGGAGAGGCACCGCGCACGCCGGGGGTCGCGAGGCAGAACGGGGCACGCGTCCACCAGAGGTCTAGTCGTGGACTTAGCACTCCGGCGGGGACGCGGGTTAGACGCCGCCGCCGCGCTCGCAAGGCAGCCTTGGGCGGGCGCGCGAGGGGGCCGAGGCTCCCCCGCGCGGCCGCCGGCTCCGGAGACGAGAGAGAGAGCTCTCTCGCTCCGAGGAGGATGGAGGCGCCCCTCGAAGAGACATGCGTCCGAGCGGAGCCCGGATGCGCCATTTGCGTTCAAAGGTTCGATGATTCACTGAATTCTGCAATTCGCACTACGTATCGCATTTCGCTGCGTTCTTCATCGTTGCGAGAGCCAAGATATCCATCGGCAGGAGTTGTGGGGTTTCATAAGTTGAGGCGGCGCCGGCGTGAGAGCCCGCGCTGCGCAAGAGAGGGGGCCGTGGGGAGGGGAGAGACACGCGCGCGCCCGAGGCGCACACGAGCACTCCACACTCACCCAGGCGCGAGACAAGAGGGGTGCGGGCCCGGGTCGGCTCAGGAGAGCCCCCCGGACAGCCGCGCGCTCCGTGCGAACGCGGAGCCCGCGACGGGGTTAGACGGGTACGGTGCAACATCGGTGTGGGTTGGAAAGACCGGTAATGATCCTTCCGCAGGTTCACCTACGGAAACCTTGTTACGACTTCTCCTTCCTCTAAATGATAAGGTTCGGACAGCTTCCCGCGGCGTCGCGGCTGGAGAACCAGCTGCGGCGCCGCAGTCCGGGGGCCTCACCGGATCATTCAATCGGTAGGAGCGACGGGCGGTGTGTACAAAGGGCAGGGACGTAATCAACGTGCGCTGATGACACACGCTTACTAGGAATTCCTCGTTGAAGATTAATAGTTGCAATAATCTATCCCCATCACGATGCAATTTCAAAAGATTACCCGGACCTCTCGGTCAAGGTGATAGACTCGTTGAGTGCATCAGTGTAGCGCGCGTGCGGCCCAGAACATCTAAGGGCATCACAGACCTGTTATTGCCGCGAACTTCCACTTGTTGAAGACAAGTTGTCCCTCTAAGAAGCTCCAGCGAACGGAGGGTTCGCGTCGCTATTTAGCAGGCTGCGGTCTCGTTCGTTAACGGAATTAACCAGACAAATCACTCCACCAACTAAGAACGGCCATGCACCACCACCCATCGAATCAAGAAAGAGCTCTCAATCTGTCAATCCTCACAATGTCTGGACCTGGTAAGTTTCCCCGTGTTGAGTCAAATTAAGCCGCAGGCTCCACTCCTGGTGGTGCCCTTCCGTCAATTCCTTTAAGTTTCAGCCTTGCGACCATACTCCCCCCGGAACCCAAAGACTTTAGTTTCCCGAAAGGTGCTGAAGGAGTCACAAATGGAACATCCTCCAATCCCTAGTCGGCATGGTTTATGGTTAAGACTACGACGGTATCTGATCGTCTTCGATCCCCTAACTTTCGTTCTTGATCAGTGAAAACATCCCTGGCAAATGCTTTCGCAGTGGTTCGTCTTCCGCTGGTCTGAGAATTTCACCTCTCTCGGCGGAATACGAGTGCCCCTGACTGTCCCTGTTAATCATTACTCCGGTGTTCGAAACCAACAAAATAGCACCAGAGTCCTATTTCATTATCCCATGCTAATCCATGCAAGAGCGACTGCCTGCTTGAAACACTCTGATTTTTTCAAAGTAAAAGACCCGTCTCCCGCGCCCGCTCAGTTAAGAGTAGGCGCGGTCTCCGGGTGGAAGGACGCGCCGGCCAGTGCATACCCATCGGCAGACCGGTCGGCCCGCCCCGAAATCCGACTACGAGCGTTTTAACTGCAACAACTTTAATATACGCTATTGGAGCTGGAATTACCGCGGCTGCTGGCACCAGACTTGCCCTCCAATTGATCCTCGTGAAGAGATGTAAATTGTACTCATTCCAATTACAAGACTAAAATAGCCCTGTATTGTTATTTCTTGTCACTACCTCCCTGTGTCAGGATTCGGGCAATTTACGCGCCTGCTGCCTTCCTTGGATGTGGTAGCCATTTCTCAGGCTCCCTCTCCGGAATCGAACCCTAATTCTCCGTTACCCGTTAACGCCATGGTAGGCCTCTATCCTACCATCGAAAGCTGATAGGGCAGAAATTTGAATGAACCATCGCCGGCGTAGAGCCGTGCGATTCGAGCAGTTATTATGACTCAGCACGCAACCGGAGACCGGTTTGGTTTCTTATCTAATAAATACATCCCTCCGTGAGTCGGGAACTCCTGCATGTATTAGCTCTAGAATTACTACGGTTATCCAAGTAGCAAGGTACCATCAAATAAACCATAACTGATTTAATGAGCCATTCGCAGTTTCACAGTATAGTCGCTTATACTTAGACATGCATGGCTTAATCTTTGAGACAAGCATATGACTACTGGCAGGATCAACCAGGTAGCCCGCAGACAACCCGCGGGGAGGGAGCCCAGTCGGAGACCAGACCCCCTCCCACAACGGAAGTCCCGGACCAGACAGGGGCACACCAGCGCGCGCGGTCCGAGTCAGAGCCCTCCGTCTCCGGAGGGGACAAGAGACCACCGCGCGCGGCCGCCCAGAGTCTGACCGACAGTGCTCACTCCAAGGCCAACAAAGCCAAGGACACGTGTCGTAATCATGTTACGGAGCGCGGCTCTAGTCAGAGCCGCAGCCCTCGCGCGGCGCCAAGCCGCGGGCCGGCCCAGTACGGGCGGCCTCGCGGGGCGCGGCGCATCGCGCCTCCACTCAAGGATTCGCACGACCGCTCGGTGGCTAGAAGCGCATCACAACCGACACGCCGCAGCTCCACAGCAGGGCGGGAGCCGCTCCGAAAGGGGAGGGCTGCACCGCTGAGCCTGCCAGGGCCTTGTTACGCGGGGCCAGTCGAGGCGCCACCGCCACCGACAGTGCAGCCAGCCAACCCGCGCCCAGAGGAAACCTCCGAGCTGCGAGCCAGCCGCGCTGCAGGGTGAGGCGCACGAGGCGTCTGCCCATCGGGAAACCATCTGCTTCTCACACACAGCCGCTGCCCAGGCGGCCCCATCCAGTCCGGAGGGGCACAGCGAGGGAGCTTTTGCGTCGGGGGAGGGTGAGTCCCCGCGGCGGCACGTGCTGACTAGGCGTCTACGTAACCGAGACTGGGGCCGGATCGCGCAGTGGCGACCCAACCCCGCCCAGCACCGCCTCACACGCACCAGCCGCTCAGTCAACCTACCGGGCCGCGGCTCAAACCGTAAGCAAAAGTCTGCTCCGGCGAACCGCGCCGAGGGAGCACCGCGCCGGCTGCCTCGCGGCCGCCATTCTGCGCGTCTCCTCACCTATCCACCTGCTTGGGTGGCCGAGAGGGCGGTACCGACCGCGCGGGCAGCACCGCCAGACAAGCCCCAGTGTGTCCGCGCCGGTGCGCGTACTCGCGTTTGTATTCGCCGCAGAAATGCGTATTCCTCTAAGTGGTACGCCGGAGGGCGCCGCTTTGATTGGGCGAGACCATTACGAGCCCAGGCGCGGACACACTGGGGAAACTGCGGCCCCAGTCATACCGATTCGCCCCGAAGCCGAATGGAGTGGGACTGGGGATGCAAATGCGAACCGAATGCGACGTTTTGACTAGGAAACGCGCACACCGACTGCAAATAAAGCCAAACACACCCGAAACGAATCGACTTGGGCCCCGCGGAGCCGGGAGACGGGCTCCGGGACCGGGGCGGACGGCACACCGACCTCGCCGCACCACACCCCGCCGCCCCGCCTCGGTGCACAGGACCGGGACGCCCCCGCCGCGGCCCCTCCCACCGCTGGGCGGGCCCCGCCGCGCCCCTCCGCCCTCCTTGCCCCACGGGCGGCCCCCCCGGCTCCAGAGACCGGCGCCCGGCCCTCTGCGCCGGACCGGCGACCGCGCCGCGCGGCGGCTCTCTCGAGGCGCCGCCATGAGCCTCGGCTCATGGCGGCGGGGGGTGGACGCAAGCGCGGGGCGTCCGTCGGCCCTAGCGGTGGTGGTGGGGGGGAGGGGCGAGAGCGCTCGCGTCGCGGCGCCGCTGGCGAGCGCCGTGCAGCGGCCTGCGGGGAGAGGGGCAGGGGGAGAGGCGAGACGGTGAGACGGTGACGGTGACGGTGGCGGTGACGGTGACCGCGCGGAGAGGAGAGGGGCGCGAGGGCTGCGGGGGGAGGGGGGGCGCCGCGCCGCGCGGGAGAGGGGGATGGGGGAAGGAGGGAGGAGGCGACGGCGAGAGGGGTGTGTGCGGGGCAGCCTTGAGCGGGCCGACGCTGGCGCGCCACATATCGTTGCCGAGCCGAGAGGAGCGAGGCGCCGATCGCGCGCAAGTCGAGGCCGTCGCCTCCAGCGCATATGCTCGGCCTCGATCGCCTTGTCGCCGCGCCAGCCTGCGGCAGGGACGCGTGCGGGTGCGCATAAGTGGCTGGGGCGGGGATGGCTGGTGGGTGGCGGAGAGGCGGCGTGGGGAGAGTCCCGGGCGGGGCGAGAGGCGGGGCAGAGGGAGAGGGCTGGGGGAGGGGCGAGAGGTGGCGGGGGGCGGGAGTTGCGGCTCGCACCGTGCAGCGCTGGCAGCCCCGACCGGCGGGGACCGCTCGCCGGGCCCGCCAGGCGGCACGCCACGGCAATCGCGGCAACGCTTCTTCAGCCGGCGCTTGGGCCCTCACCGCCGCCGTCAGCGGCCGTCAGCGCAGCGCCTCCGCCGCCGTGGGCCCGCCCCTCGCGACGACAACGCCCTCCGCAGCGGCGAAACACGCCGCCGGCCGCCGGAGCGCCGCGCGGGAGCGCCGGCTCACCGATGAGCGGCGCGGCGACCGCGCCATCCGCCCCCGCCGCAGCAGCGCCACCCGAGCTGCTCTGGACGCGCCCTGCGAGGCGGCGCATGCCGTCGAAAGATGTAGACAGCGACGGAGGAGGAGGAGGAGTTGAGGCGGCGGCGGGGCGGCGCCGCCGACGCTGGCCCCCGCGCCGCCCAGCCGCTCCAACCCGACTCGAGGTTGCAGCGACCCGAGCCTGCGGGGCTGCCGCCGAGGAGTGCAGAGAGAGGTGCGAGAGAGGGGGGAGAGCGGCGAGGCGAGCAGCTAGCGCGCCTCGGCAGAGGCGAGAGCGCCGCGGCCGCGCCTGACGCACGAGCGACGAGCCGCGCAGCCCGCCCTGCAGCGGCGCGCAACCTACGGCAGAGAGCGCCGATGAGACCTGGTGTGAGGCCGACGGCGGCGGGGATGGCGCGGTGCGCGGTCGGCGGAGGAAGGGGCGGGGCGGAGGGACAGAGGCCTGCCGAGAGGCTCCGAGAGAGGGAGGGAGGGAGGGAGGGAGATATCGCGAGGTGAGGAGCGCGCAGTGAGGGCGAGAGAGGGCGGTGCGGTGGCGACGCCGCGGCGTGGCGCGAATGGGAAGAGTGCGGAGGGGAGTGCGAGAGAGGGGGGAGAGCGGCGAGGCGAGCAGCTAGCGCGCCTCAGCAGAGGCGAGAGCGCCGCGGCCGCGCCTCACGCACGAGCGACGAGCCGCGCAGCCCGCCCTGCAGCGGCGCGCAACCTACGGCAGAGAGCGCCGATGAGACCTGGTGTGAGGCCGACGGCGGCGGGGATGGCGCAGTGCGCGGTCGGCGGAGGAAGGAGGGGGGCGGAGGGACAGAGGCCTGCCGAGAGGCTCCGAGAGAGGGAGGGAGGGAGGGAGGGAGATATCGCGAGGTGACGGGGGAGCTGCGGGGCGGAAAGAGGGGAGAGCTGGCCGGGATGAGGAGTGAGAGCGCGGCGGTGGTGCGCCGCGCGCCGCTGCGCACCTGTAGCTGCACGCCTGCCTAGCGCACGGCCTCGGTCAAAGGGTGGCGGAAACGCGACGCGGAGGGCTGCGGCAGTGGCAGGAGCACTGGAGCGGCGGCGTGGTGGCGGGAGCGAAGGTGCCTGAGGCAGTGTGCAGCGGGCGTGGTGAGGCTCGAGGCTGCCAAGTGCGAGTGTGCGCGGGAGGCCGGTCGGGAGGCTAGCTGGCTCCCATCGCAACTCACACGCGGCTGTGGCACACGGGGAGACGCTGCTGCCTCTCGTGGCACTGCTCAACGACGCTCAACGCCGACCGTCGGGGGGTCTGGTTGGGCTCTGTGCGGCTGGAGGAGAGCGGAGAGTGGAGCGGTGGTGTGCCCGAGTGCAGAACGGCGCACGCTGCGCACCAGCAGCGCGTGGAGAGAGGCGGACGCCCGCCCCGAGGTCTCGTTCGTTTCAAGGCCGCCAAAAGAATTTTTGCGCGCGTCGTCCTTCCAAGACATTTTTTCTCCCACTGTCCTGTGTGGGTGATCGTGGGTGATCCTGCCCACCCCCTCTCCGTGTCGCGCTGTGTGCCCCCGCACCCCCAAATGGCATCCTCCCAAGACCCTTGCTTGCTTGTTCCGCAAGGAGCAAGGTGGGGACTCTGTCCTCTTCCCATCCCTAGTTTGCCAGTGTTCGAAATTCTTCCTGTGTTAGTGCCAGTGTGTGCGCCACAGTCCCGTGCCCAGTCGCCAGTGTTGTGCGAGAGGGCGACGGCGAGCGGGGGCAGGGGCGGGGGCGGAGAGGAGGGTGGAGGGGGCAAGGGTGCCGTGGCTGCGAGGGCGGGCCCCGGCGGCGAGGAGGAGGGAGGCGGCGGCGAGGGCGAGGGGTGGTGAGAGTGGCAGCAGGCCGAGGGGGGGCGGGGGTGAGGGCGGCGCGGCGAGGCGGGAGGCGGCGGTGAGGGCGGCGGCGAGGGCGGCGGCAAGGGCGGCGGCAAGGGCGAGGGCAAGGGCGAGGGCAAGGGCGGGGGATAGTGTAAGAGATCTCGCGGCGCGGTGACGGCAAGGGCGAGGGCAGCGGAGGGGGTGGGGGCGGTGGCGGCGGCGTGGGTGGCAGCGAGGGAGGCGGGCATGGTGGTGGTGGCGAGGGTGGTGAGAGCAGCGGCGGTGGAGACGGGGTGGTGAGGAGGGCGGTGGCGGTGAGGGTGGCGGGGCGGCTGGAGGCGAGGGCGGCGGCAGCCGGCAGGCCGACACGGGGTTGGAGGGAGCGGCGTGCGTGCCTGGCGACGCCTCGGCCAAGTGCGCAAGAGGTCCAAGGACAGTGGCAACGGAGGTGACTTGTGGGTGATGCTATAGAGGAGTGCAGTGCATGCTTCGGAAAACGCAAAGAAGAGCGTGGAAGGCTCTGAGTAGAGCTCGAGAGACGCTTGCGGTTGCGCCGCCCGTTCCGGAGGCCGCATTCAGCCCGGAGGGGACCGCGGGAGTGCCCCCCGTGGCGGCTCGGAGAGGGCCGGGCGTGGCTACGCAGTGGCCTGCGCGCTGCCTTGGGAGGGGGAGAGGGCGAGAGCGGCGGCATGCTGGAGGGCGGCGGCGGCGGCGAGGGAGGCGGCGGCGAGGGCGGCGGCGGCGAGGGCGGTGGCGGCGAGGGCGGCGGTGAGGCCGGGGGGGGGGGTAGCGTAGGAGGGCGGCGGGCTCGACGGCGACGGCAAGAGCACGGGCGGCGAGGGCGGCGGCAACAGCGGCGGGGCGGTGAGGGCGGAGGCGACGGCGGAAGAGACGGCTGCGAAGGGGGCGTCGAGGGCGGCACCGGCGTCCGCCCCCCTTGGTGGGGATTGCAGGGGCGGCGGGGGCAAGGGTGGGGATGAGGCCATGAGGGTGGGAGCGGCGAGGGTGGCCGGAATGGTAGCGGCGGCATGAGGGGGTGAGGGCGGTGGCGAGGGCGGTGGAGGTAACGGTCACGGTGGTGACAGGGCGGTGGGCGGCCACATCGCAGTGTGAGAGGAGAGAGATCCGACGCGAATTCCGATGGCCGGCGCGGTGGCGGCTGTGGAGCGAGAGGGCGGGGGCAATCAAATGACAGTGGCAAGCGAGTTGACCAGGCGATGCACTAGCCACTACAGAAGAGCGCAGTGCGGTGGGTGCTTCGGAACGCAAAGAAGAGCGTGGAGAAAGCTATGAGTAGACTTAGACAGTAGACTTAGACATAAGGCTCAAGGGCGCGGCGGGGACCTGTTTTCCTTACCTTCCTTTTTACCCATAACCCATCTCACAGTAGAGAGGTGGGTCCGTTTTTATTTATTTATTTATGAGTAGACTTAGACGCTCGCGCCGCCCGCTCCGGAGGCCGCATTCAGCCCGGAGGGGACCGCGGGAGCGCCCAATGGCGGCTTGGGGAGAGCCGGGTGTGTTTGCGCAGTGGCCCTGCGCGCTGGCGAAGGAGGGCAGCCTCTCCGCACAGGCGAGTTTCCTACTCGCGCAAACCTCACGGCTGAACGCAGGGCCTTCTCACTGGCGGCAGTTGTGGCCGGCGAGAGCACTCGACGAAGTGGAGCATGTAGACACCTGTGGCAAAGTGTGTCGCTCAGCGCAATCGTGTCTCGCTCATGTCGCGAGAAGAGGGGGCGTGCGCTGCGGGGGGCGTGCGCTGCGGGGGGGGGCGTGTGCTCGCCGCAGTCGTAGTCGTTGTCTTGCTGTGGCGCGAGATGGCAGATGATGTGAGGCAGCGACTGCGCCTGTTCACAGATGCACGCGTGAAGAGGCGCTGTTTACACGCGTGGCATGCCGCGCAGTGGACGCTGTGTACCGTGAACCACGCCACGCCCTTCTCGTCCGGGCTCCCCTCCACCACGGCAGCCGCCTGGTCGTCCGCCGCCGCCACCGTCACCGTCGCCTCCGCCTCTGCCATCGCCTCCGCTGCCGACCCCTCGCCCGCTCGCGTCGCGGCCGCCTCCGCTATCACCGGCTCCGCCATCACCGCCTCCGCCTCTGCGGGCTGAGCCGCGCCGCCCGGCTCTGGGGCCGCCACCGCCGCCAGACCCGCCTCCTCCGCCTCCTCCGCCTCCTCCGCCTCCTCCGCCTCCTGCATCGGCTCCTCCTTCTCCTCCTCCGAGTCGCTCACCTCCTCCTCCTCCTCCTGCGCCACCTCCTCCCCGGCCACCTTCTCCTCCGTCTCCGCCTCCTCCTCCCCCCCCACCCCGGTCACGGAGCTGCCTCCCGCCGCCGAACTCCCTCCCGCCGCCCCGCCGCCCACGGCAGCGAGACCCACCTCCGTCAGCGGCACCGCCGCCGCAGCACCGCCAACCTCCCCCTCGGCAGCCCCAGCCGCCGCCTGCGCCTCCTCCGCCGCCTGCGCCGCCTGCGCCTCCTCCGCCGCCTGCGCCTCCGCCGGAGCCGCAGTCAGGTCCACCTCGGGCGTGACGGTGGCAATCACTGCGTCTGCTGCGCCGCCGCCCACGACTACACTCTCCGCCGGCGGCAGCCACCTCTCGGCCGCCTCTCTCGCCTGCGGCAGGCGCAGCTCCTCTCTGCGCGCGGCGGTGTAGAGGTTGAGGAACCTGTGGCAAGCGGCTGCAGCGGGTGAGGCGAGGCGAGGCGAGGCGAGGCGGCGCGGCGGCGGCGCGACGACATGCGCAAGTCGCCGTAGATTCTGGCGGTGTCCGCGGTGCTGCAGGAAGGAGCCGAGGAAGAGGAGGCAGGGCTTCCTAGAGGC
>NW_005199434.1:76933-78909 GCF_000372725.1 Emiliania huxleyi CCMP1516 | reverse complement strand
CATGCTTCGGAAAACGCAAAGAAGAGTGTGGAAGGCTTTGAGTAGAGCTCGAGAGACGCGTGCGGTTGCGCCGCCCGTTCCGGAGGCCGCATTCAGCCCGGAGGGGACCGCGGGAGTGCCCCCCGTGGCGGCTCGGAGAGGGCCGGGTGTGGCTGCGCAGTGGCCTGCGCGCTGCCTTGGGAGGGGGAGAGGGCGAGAGCGGCGGCATGCTGGAGGGCGGCGGCGGCGGCGAGGGAGGCGGCGGCGAGGGCGGCGGCGGCGAGGGCGGTGGCGGCGAGGGCGGCGGTGAGGGCGGGGGGGGGGGTAGCGTAGGAGGGCGGCGGGCTCGACGGCGACGGCAAGAGCACGGGCGGCGAGGGCGGCGGCAACGGCGGCGGGGCGGTGAGGGCGGAGGCGACGGCGGAAGAGACGGCTGCGAAGGGGGCGTCGAGGGCGGCACCGGCGTCCGCCCCCCTTGGTGGGGATTGCAGGGGCGGCGGGGCAAGGGTGGGGATGAGGCCATGAGGGTGGGAGCGGGGAGGGTGGCCGGAATGGTAGCGGCGGCATGAGGGGGTGAGGGCGGTGGCGAGGGCGGTGGAGGTAACGGTAACGGTGGTGACAGGGCGGTGGGCGGCCACATCGCAGTGAGAGGAGAGAGATCCGACGCGAATTCCGCGATGGCCGGCGCGGTGGCGGCTGTGGAGCGAGAGGGCGGGGGCAATCAAATGACAGTGGCAAGCGAGTTGACCAGGCGATGCACTAGCCACTACAGAAGAGCGCAGTGCGGTGGGTGCTTCGGAACGCAAAGAAGAGCGTGGAGAAAGCTATGAGTAGACTTAGACAGTAGACTTAGACATAAGGCTCAAGGGCGCGGCGGGGACCTGTTTTCCTTACCTTCCTTTTTACCCATAACCCATCTCACAGTAGAGAGGTGGGTCCGTTTTTATTTATTTATTTATGAGTAGACTTAGACGCTCGCGCCGCCCGCTCCGGAGGCCGCATTCAGCCCGGAGGGGACCGCGGGAGCGCCCAATGGCGGCTTGGGGAGAGCCGGGTGTGTTTGCGCAGTGGCCCTGCGCGCTGGCGAAGGAGGGCAGCCTCTCCGCACAGGCGAGTTTCCTACTCGCGCAAACCTCACGGCTGAACGCAGGGCCTTCTCACTGGCGGCAGTTGTGGCCGGCGAGAGCACTCGACGAAGTGGAGCATGTAGACACCTGTGGCAAAGTGTGTCGCTCAGCGCAATCGTGTCTCGCTCATGTCGCGAGAAGAGGGGGCGTGCGCTGCGGGGGGCGTGCGCTGCGGGGGGGGGGCGTGTGCTCGCCGCAGTCGTAGTCGTTGTCTTGCTGTGGCGCGAGATGGCAGATGATGTGAGGCAGCGACTGCGCCTGTTCACAGATGCACGCGTGAAGAGGCGCTGTTCACACGCGTGGCATGCCGCGCAGTGGACGCTGTGTACCGTGAACCACGCCACGCCCTTCTCGTCCGGGCTCCCCTCCACCACGGCAGCCGCCTGGCCGTCCGCCGCCGCCACCGTCACCGTCGCCTCCGCCTCTGCCATCGCCTCCGCTGCCGACCCCTCGCCCGCTCGCGCCGCGGCCGCCTCCGCTATCACCGCCTCCGCCATCACCGCCTCCGCCTCTGCGGGCTGCGCCGCGCCGCCCGCCTCTGGCGCCGCCACCGCCGCCAGCCCCGCCTCCTCCGCCTCCTCCGCCTCCTCCGCCTCCTCCGCCTCCTCCGCCTCCTGCATCGGCTCCTCCTTCTCCTCCTCCGAGTCGCTCACCTCCTCCTCCTCCTGCGCCACCTCCTCCCCGGCCACCTTCTCCTCCGTCTCCGCCTCCTCCCCCCCCCCCGCACAAAAAAAGAAGCTATTGATCCTCAGTTCGCACGTCTGGATTGGCTCACATCAATGGAGCGCGACGCTGCCGCAGCGTGCGTGACACGCCGATGCACGTCATATTGTCCCGGCAGGCGGAAGAGCTCCACAGGTGCTTCGGGGC